>NW_026289473.1:0-49928 GCF_023373465.1 Oncorhynchus keta
AGAGAAACAAAGAGAAAAATATATTTGTATATTCTCTCATATAAAAATGTAATCTTAGAATATCTGACAGGTAAATTACATTCTAAAACAGATCAGTTTTACATAGTGTGGGAACCTTATTTAAATGACCTAGAACCTGATATATCAGCAGTTATGCTGCAAGGATTTACTTAATAGTGGTTGTTTACTTGTCTCAGTATTACACTGTACGTTCCATGTGTTGGACCTAGTTCCATCATATTATTTTATCTTTGTTACTGTATCACTAATTATGGGAGAAAATTTTGAAATTCCCCCAAAATGTAATCTATTGAACAACATGGGATGTTATCATCTTCTCCAGAGGAAAGACTTTCAGGCTAAATCTTTTAGACATTTCTGTGGACAGTTTGGTAGATTGGTAGAGGACAGAGTCACCGAAGTGAGAGAATACCACCAAGCTTATGTAGCAATAATAAACAATACACCTCTAAGATCTGCTCTCAGAACTCACACTGCTAAACAGTTGCTTTCCATAACAAATATATTTATCATGTTTAATTCCTAACATGATTTTATTAAATCAGATGTTTTCACAATGGTTTTCAACAATGTGTGGTCTACACTTCTTCATTATATTTCTCCCTGTCTTCTACCTCCAAACCCCTGGCAACAGAGTGAACATCTGGTGACAGTGATGCTCTATTCTGGGACAAGCAGAACCACCCAGCCCTGTCTACGTAAATCTCAGTTTCAATCCGACATCTACCAGTCTAGCAGTTGACCAGTTTCACTGCCAGAAATACCCTGGACTGGGCCAGATGTGAGGGAGTGGACTGGTTTTATAACCCTGGTGGATTCAGAGAGGGAGACATAACAGATATGGCAGCATGTAATTAATGACAGATAAAACGGATATTATACTTTATGATAATAATGTGTAGCGTATGTATCTATGTAAATGTGTCTCAGGTTTGAGCCCAGCATCATGTCCATTCACAGATCTAACAGCTCATGAAAAGGGTTAATACATTCTAGATGATGACCAATAATTGGTTGTGTGCATGTAGGATTTGGTTTGGGGGCTGATGCTGATTTAACATCAGTTGTTCTTACTCTACATATGGACCGCTAAGACGAGGGAGTTAAGTTTGTGTGCCCGACAGGATACAGCAAGACCCGGAGCCCAGAAGACGGTATCCCGGAGAGGTTCTCATGGGGGAGACCTACCCTTTTTCTTTTTGAATTATTATTTAATAATAAACATCCTGAAACCGAGCTAATCATACTCTGTCCGTGTCTGATCTATGTAAAGGTCTTGACCAAACCCTGGTCTGCCACAAGTGGTGGAGAATGCGTGCAATCTGATAACATGGTCAGATCGGGTTGACGTTTACACAGTATCAGCATGGACGAGTTGATAGCTCAGTTTGTCCGGGCCCAACAAGCACAACAGGCAGTTCAGGAACGAACGCTGGAGGAACAGCGACTACAAAACGTCCGCCTTGTTGAGGAAGTCAGGAAGCTGCAAGGAGGAGCGTCTCCTGGATGACATCCTAACCAGTTTTTAATCAAGCTAACGGAAGACGACATCGAAACATACCTCTGTACATTTGAAAGGACAGCACTATGGGATGGATGGCCAAGGACGCAGTGGGTAAGTCTGCTGGCCCTGCTCCTCTGGGAATGCCCAAAAGGCGATTGGGACCTGAACGACAAACAGGCGGCTAACTACGACGGACTCAAATGGGAGATACCACGGGTACAGCTTGGCCCATCAGGCTCAATGGTTCCGTACCCAACGCATCCCGAGCCCAGATGAGCGACCTACTGCGCGTCATCAGGGCATGACTCCTCACCGACATATCCACCCTCTCCATCCTTGAAAAGTGGTCCTGGATCGCTTCTTACGGGCGCTACTCCATGACATGAAGAGGGCAGCGAGTCTATGCACACCCCAGACCTTGGAGAGTTCCTGAAGCAGTGGAGATGCATAAGATCACTCAGGCACTGCTGAATGGGGAGCCGGGACGAGTCGGCGACCCGTCTGAGGGGACGGAAGGACAGCCCCACCGCGGTGTACCTCGAACCGACAGTCGGCAGGGCCAAAGGACCCCAAACCCGTGGGAGAGACGGCGGGGTAGGGCCGACCCAACACCGATGACCCCAGGTAGATGGAGACCAAAGGATGTGTTTTGAGTGTGGAGCCCGGGGCACATTGCCTGGAATTGCTCGGCTCGAGAGGAGTCGATGCCATCAGCTAGCCCCGGAGGCGAGGTGGGTCACTCAGTGAACTAAGTCACCTCCTGTTGGGCTCACCACGAGTCAACTGCACACATGGTCCCGATGAAGGTTGACGGGCATGACATGAAGCGCTACTGGACTCCAGAAGCATGGTTACGCTCCTAACCACGAGCCTGCTGAACCAGGAGACCGAACGGGTCGGGAGATGTCCATTTCCTGTGCTCACGGTGACACAAAGGACACAGGTACATCTTGGTAATTGTAGACTATGCCACCCGGTATCCCGAGCCCATTCCCTACGGGCGGCGGTATCCAAGGGAATCGCCCGGAGCTGTTCCACCTCTTTAGCTGGGTGGGCATCCCGAACGAGATCCTGACAGACCAAAGTACAGAGTTTATGTCCCACCTCATGAAAGAGTTGTGTGCCCTACTGCAGATCAAGCAGATCCAGACCTACGTTTTTTACCCGCAGATGGATCAGCTCGTCGAGTGCTTTAACAAAACGCTCAAACAGATGCTGTGGAAGGTCATCGAGCAGGACGGGAAGAACTGGGACCAACTACTACCCCACCTAATGGTCTCAATCCGAGAAGTACCCCAATCCTCCACTGGGTTTTCCCAGTTCGAACTCTTCTATCGGAGGAGGCCACGTGTCCTACTGGACCACACCAAGGAGGTGTGGGAAGCCCAACCAACCTCCTTACACAGCGTGGTAGAGCACGTGGAGACGATGCGGGAGCGGATGACAGCCATATGGCCAGGCGTGAGGGAACATATGGAGAAGCCCAGGTTTACAATCGGGGAGCCCAGCCCTGAGAATTCCAGGTGGGAGACAGGGTGTTGGTATTGATCCCCACGGCCGAAAGTAAGTTCCTGGCAAGATGGCACAAAACATACGAGGTGGTCGAAAAGCTGGGACCTGTCAATTACCACGAACGGAACCAGGGAGACGTAAACCTCAATAGATTTGCCACGTGTTATGGTCGGGACCCAGGACGCCAACGTTACCAGTGGTGGTCCCGAGCAATGAGGACCTCGACCTGGCCCAGAAGCAAGAGCTCAGGGAGCTTGTCGATCGGAACACGGCGGTGTTCTCCGAGAAGCCGGGCCGCACGACCCTCATTGAACACCACATCCGTACCCAGCCCGGGGAAAGAAAGAGGCCGTATTGGATTCCGGAAGCCCGACGGAAGGCCGTGAAACAAGAAGTGGAGGCTATGCTGAGGATGGGGGTCATTGAAGAGTCCCACAGTGCAGCCCCATCGTGTTGGTGCCCAAAGACTAGCAAACCTTCAATCTTCCATGGCTAAAAGGATTATGACCTCTGAGGCGGGTCTCAGAAACTCCTTAGTGGTCCCCCGAGCAGTAATCTTGAGTTCCACTTTGAACACATTACTGTCACTGCTGGTGAAGGTGGAAGTGACCAGTGCCATGGGCCACTCGTTGCAAGTTAATTGATTGTCTTTTAAGAGCATGAGATCTCCCTCTTTTAGGTTGTGGTGAGCTTCAGTCCACTTGCGTCGGCGGAAAGGTACTCACGGCTCACGACTCAAGGTCTTTGTCAGTGAAGTCTCTGGGAGGAGGGGTGCCCCAACCTTTGGGTAAACAGCATAGACGGAATCAGGATGAATGGTGGGTCTGGATCGGTGGAGACAGGAACTAGAGGTCTGGCATTGATTATGGCTTTGACCTCAGTGTGCACAGAACTTAAATGGCTTGCCTATCTTTTCTTTTTCATTTTTATGGTAATGTGCCTCCCCCTGCAGGGAGAGTTGTGTTAGTGCAGGGAGCTGTGGACTGAGTGGACTGCTGGACTGCTGGACTACTGGACTGATACTGAGAGAAGAGGGGCTCCACTGTGCAGGACTGCTACTCTGTTCCTGACTGAGTTCAGCTCCCTCTCTCCTCTCCCCGTGTCTCTGATCAGACACACTGGGACTCTGTAGACCGTCATTACAGTACATGAAACCCAGCATCTCCTCAACTTTTTAATAATACAATGTCCAATGGGTCTGAAGTATTTTTTTTAAATGTCAAGGTATCAGGAAGTCTGTTTTGTATGATACTAGATTTTTGAAGATACATTTATTCATGGTTCTCCAAGAAAATGTGTCAAAGAACCCATGGGATAGTGGCTGAATATGATCTAACAGCTTTGAGTTATCTGAAATAAATATTGTTGTTCAGCTCTACTACACACTGTGTCATTGTACTGATCATCGCCTCCCCTCAGCACCTGCAGTAGGTCCCAGCTGTATCAGTACAGTCACTGTGCAGTCTGACTGAGGGAGGTTTTTGTACGGCTCTGTATCACTGTGTGAACACACATGGACTGCAGTTTAAACTCTGACAGCAGTACCCCTCCTGCATCTTCAGCCCGGACTGCACTGGTGGTCAGAGTGAAGTCACTCCCAGATCCGCTGCCACGGAATCTAGACGGAGTTCCAGACTGAAGTGTGCTTATATAGTAAATGAGGAGTTTAGAAGCTGCTCCAGGTTTCTGTTGGTACCAAGCTAGACACAGTTTACCTGAACCACCACAATTCCCAACTGGATCAGTGCTAACTTTACAACCCAGAGAGATCATCTGTCCTGGGAGAACAGCTTTCACATTAGAGTCTGAGTCAAAGTGTTCTGCCCTCTGGATTCTGAAAAAAGACATCAAACCATTAGTACCTCCTTTAACACATCTTAGTGTGTAAATCATATCATCATTTCAGTGTATCAAAATAGTTTAACATAAAACCAAGCAAATACAATCATCGCTCTTGGAAGCAGAAAACAAGTGTACAGATGAAGATGGTGATAAAAGTCATGGTTGTTGTGGGTTCTGTTGTCATGAAGGACAGCTCAGTCATGAAGTGATAAACTCACAGTGTCATTAGAAAGTTTGCATCGTTTGATGTGAGCTGAACTTTTACCTTGAAGTGAGTCACTGTCTGATTCCTCTGATATGTCATTGGTCAAGTCTGTCACCACTGTGCTGGTGGAGGGAGGCTGCCTCTCAAGTATTAGCTTCAAAATATCATAGAACTTCAAATCAACCTGCTCAGATCCATATGAACTAGGAAGAGCACAGGTAGAGAGGGATTGCAAAATTAGAATCAATCTGTAATCCAATTCACATTAGCTAAATTACAAATGTATCAAAAACAGAAACTGAAATGCAGTGGTTACCTGATGGTTTCCTGGCACTGCCGATAGCTGGCTTTCAAACACTTTATCCTGGTGTGGCACTGATCTGCAGTTCTGTAATAACCACGGAAGTTGAGCTTTCCCGAAATCTCTGAGTATATGTGACTGTTGTGCGGCCAGCGCTTCAGGTTCTGCTGCACAGTGTCGTCTCCCCAGAGCTCCAGGAGGATCACCGTCTCGCCGTCCGCCCAGGTGAGCTTCTTCCTGTCCTCTGGCACGCCCACCGAAGCCTCTGGATGGATCGTAGTCAATGGGAAAGAGTGTGTGAGAAAGATTGGCCCAATCCCAAACCATCCACTCATCAGGTAAAAAACCTAGTTGTTATTTTAGATTCTGAACACAATATTAAATCACACATTAGGAATGTGACCAAAATGCTGCAGCACGGTCCTGACCAAGACCAGACGGAGAGTACACATTACACTGATTTTAAAGGTCTCTGCACTGGCTGCCTATGAGTTTTAGAATTCATTTAAAGATTTTTTTAAATCAATCCATTATTGTGCACCCCTATACATGTCAAACATGCTTTTAAGTTATGTACCCAGTAGGTCCCTCTGTTCCTCTGGTACTGGCCTTTTAACTATCCCAAAACCTCGGACCAAGTGGCATGGAGAGGCAGCCTTTAGTTATTATCCCCCCAGCATCTGGAATAGCCTGCCAGAGAACCTGAGGGGGACCGAAAATGTGGACATATTTAAAAGAGGTCTTAAAACACATTTTTACCTTTCCTTTCCTTATGGTGCTTCTTTGTTGTTCAGTTTGTGTCATTATTTTGTTTATATCTTATGTAGTAGATATTTCAGCTTTTATTTTCAATGTTTTTTTCTTCTTTTTTTTTTCTTCCTGTAAACACATTGTGTTGCATTCCATGTCTTAAATGTGCTGTGTTGATAAAGCTTGATGTGATTGTATTATATTAGTACTTCAGTACTATCAGTCCCTATTGTATTGTACTAGTACTTCAGTACTATCAGTCCCTATTGTATTATACTAGTACTTCAGTACTATTAGGGTGGTACTGAGAGTGCTCTGTGTGTGAAGGTTCTCACGGCGACTACACCACAATGAATCACTGTTGTACACTTTTGGAAGCGGCAAAGACTGTTGCTGAAAAATAATTATATGTTTGTCTTCTCTCATTAAACAAAATGTAATCATGCTACTGAACAACGTTCAGAGGAAAGACTCTTAGGCTATATCTTTTTAGAGATTTCTGTGGACAGATTGGTAGAGGGCAGAGTCACCGAAGTGAAAGAATTATTCACATACCACCAAGTTAATTTGGCAATAAAATCTGAACATGTGATTTAAAAAGAGCACATTTTGAAATACAGTATTGCATGTCAGCTCATCTATCTGTAGACATGTAGCAACTACTATTTCTATAATAAGAGCAACACTTTGTATTTTATTTATGGTAGATATTAACACTGACATGGTTTAAAAGTGAACGTCATCTATAGTTTTGAACAGTATTTTGAGGTCATTGTGTCTTGTGTCTCAGAGTAGAATTGACGAAATTGATATGGAAATTTACACTGTGAATATTGAACCTGATTATTAAATCTGAATATGTGATATCTGTTTACTGCATTTCTCCTCTCCCTCCTCTCTTCCAGCTGGTCCCTCTGCCAGGCCGACAGTGTCTCTGCTCCCCCCATCCTCTGAGCAGCTCTCTGGGGGCTCGACCACTCTGGCCTGCCTGCTGAGTGGCTACTCCCCCCAGGGGGCGATGGTGAGCTGGGAGGAGGACGGAGCGGAGGTGAAGGAGGGGGTTCTGACCACCACAGAAGAAGAGAAGGGCGGCCGCTACAGCCGCAGCAGCACCCTGACACTGAGCAAGGCACGCTGGGAAGAGGGGGAGGTGTATACCTGCTGGGTCGCTCAGAATGACACCAGTGATTCGGCCGCCTTCCGGAGAAGTCATTGTAGTGTCTAGAGACTGGAGAGGAAATTGTAGGGGGCAAGAGAGTCCCAAAATGGTGCTAGTTCTGGAAACAGTGTTTAAGAGCTGAATGTTACAGTATAATAGTGAATAATATCAGTAGTGCTGTGTGCTAAATGAACTATTTTGAGATTAAGTTGTATATATCTTCTTGCCTCTGAGATAAAGATTGTTTTGATTGAAAAATAACCCCAATACTTAATTTAATCATGATTCCAGTGATCACCATCTCATGAATATGCAGCACATTTCATACTAATTTAGATCAATCAGCTACATTTATAATTTCAGCATTGTAGCATATAGCTACTCTCATGATTTCAAACATAATTTAAAAGGCATATGATAAAACAAATACTCTGCAATCTTTTCTACAACTGAATGATCCTGTTATACTGTAGCTCCAATACTATGGAGAAAAATGTGTGATATTTGATAATAAACATGTAAGATCTGCTCTCAGAACTCACACTGCTAAATTATTACTTTCCATGAAATATATATTCATAATGTTTAATTCCTAATATGTGACAGTGCTGCTCTATTCTGGGGCAAGCAGAACCAGCCAGACATGTCTATGCAAATCTCAGTTTCACTGCCTGAAGTACCCTGGACTGAGCCAGATTTGAGGGACTAGACTAGGTTTGAAGCATGTAGTGAACATTTGTCTCATGTTTGAACCCAGCATCATGTCTCATTCACAGATCTAACAGTCAGGAACCTACTCAAGAAAATAGTTTAACATAATGTTTTTAGATCAAATCCATTTAAATCAGACATTTGGTTGTGAGCTCCATTTCGTGACTTGTTTTGGGGGCTGAAGTGATTATAGCATTGAGGTAATGTTGTAAAAACACATTTTGTTTTACTTCCTACTTTGCATTTGGACTGGTATTGTGTTTTCAAAACCTCAAATAACTTTTAGATGATCTTTGAAGTCATAAAAAATATAACGAGTCACAACCATGATGTGGTTGTGACATATGTTTGTCTTGTCCCATGTAAATAGTCTGTTTCTTTCGTATATATTTTAATCGTGCTTTCCATCTGCGATCTAAATATACAGGTTACTTAGGATAGTAAGCCGACAAAGTATACCAGCTAACTCTTGGGCTAGAATACCTCTTTTGCCATTTGGCCTGGACCTTTTATTGTCGACACCGAGCCCCGCCGATCCATCACGCCTGGTCTGCCGACGTAATCGTCCGATGTGGCTTCAACAGGATTTTCCGTTGAGAAGACGCCAATGACCCATCTGCTAGCCCCGGTCCGCATGCTTTCTGAACACCGTGTCTCCCGCTCACCTAGCGTAGTAAATCAAATCAAATCAAATTTATTTATATAGCCCTTCGTACATCAGCTGATATCTCAAAGTGCTGTACAGAAACCCAGCCTAAAACCCCAAACAGCAAACAATGCAGGTGTAAAAGCACGGTGGCTAGGAAAAACTCCCTAGAAAGGCCAAAACCTAGGAAGAAACCTAGAGAGGAACCGGGCTATGTGGGGTGGCCAGTCCTCTTCTGGCTGTGCCGGGTAGAGATTATAACAGAACATGACCAAGATGTTCAAATGTTCATAAATGACCAGCATGGTCGAATAATAATAAGGCAGAACAGTTGAAATTGGAGCAGCAGCACAGTCAGGTGGACTGGGGACAGCAAGGAGCCATCATGTCAGGTAGTCCTGGGGCACGGTCCTAGGGCTCAGGTCCTCCGAGAGAGAGAAAGAAAGAGAGAATTAGAGAGAGCATATGTGGGGTGGCCAGTCCTCTTCTGGCTGTGCCGGGTGGAGATTATAACAGAACGTGGCCAAGATGTTCAAATGTTCATAAATGACCAGCATGGTTGAATAATAGTAAGGCAGAACAGATGAAACTGGAGCAGTAGTAGAGACTACTGAACGGCTCCCTGACTCATCTATTGCTGCTCATTAGACCCTATGATCCCTCGGCTACAGAGATAATGCCTGCTGGACTATTCACTACCACTGTGTAACGGCCCTGAATTTTTCTGAACCGTCTCAGTGCAGCTCCTTCCAATAGGGCGCTTTCCCTTTAATTCCCAATTAAATAGCCAGCATCAGCTGCACGAAAGGGGGGTTGTGATGGAGACGTGCATGAGGATGTGTTCAACCCTCAGTTCCGAAGCTTCTCTATTCCGTTTGTTTTGTTGCCGTTAAACGTGTGTTTTGTAGCCTAAGAGAGTTTACCCAGGATCGGATCCACTCATCGCGTCCCTGGACTACACCTCTCCGTTCTTCGTGGCCTTTCTCCGCTGGAGATCTATTGGCGGATTGGATTGTCTGACTGACCGACTGACTACCACCTTTTTGTATACGGTATTTCATTTGTTTGGATGTGATGTATACTGTGATTTGTGTAGTTAGTGGTAGTTGAGGACTTAATTAAGAGTTGATCCGCTTTAAAGTTCTGTGGTAAAGTAATTGTTATATTGATTGTATGTTTAATACTGGGTTTACGCTACACGGAATGAACGGACAAACATCGCGTGACAAAAGTCACTTGAGTTCACTGAACTCCTTTACCGGGGCAGGACTCTTTTTAGGCCCGAGGTACAGGACATTTCTGGAGGAACCAGAACTCATTGTGATGTTATTATATGTGTGTGTGTGTAATCATTGTTGTTGCTAATACAACCCACGCAACAGAATATAGTTGTTTTTGAAGTTCTTTCCAATGTTTTAAGGGTTTATGAAAAGTTTATTTCCATCCTGACTTTTACATAAGTCCTTTGTATTGGTGTAGACTTGACGGACCAGATGGGACTCATTCCCACCCAAACTAAAAGGAGAAACCAATGTTTTCTCTGGTAGGCACAACCTACCTGGCACCCCTATAAATAATAACCTCAAGTCAAAACCGTTACAACGGTACCTCATTTAGTTTATCTGTCGGCCCCAGCCTCGAACTCAGGTATACCTAACTGACCCTCTCTGCCCATTCATCACCATTTACCCGTTGTCGTCTTTGCTCTCCCGATCAACACATGTGATTGCTTTATGCGTCTTTCTAATGTAAATATGTCTTGTCTACTGCCATTCCGGTTAGTTCTTATTGTTTTATTTTACTGTAGAGCCCCCAGTAGCGCTCATCATGGATTAGAGATCTCTTTTGACCCACCCCCCATACATGCGGAGACCTCACCTGGCTTAAATGGTGCCTCCAGAGATGCAACCTCTCTCATCGTCACTCAATGCCTAGGTTTACCTCCACTGTACTCACATCCTACCATACCCTTCTGTACATTATGCCCTGAATCTATTCTACCAGTTCTTATAGCCTTTAGCCGTACCCTTATCCGACCCCTCCTCTGTTCCTCTGGTGATGTAGAGGTTAACCCAGGCCCTGTAGCCTCCAGTACTACACCTATTCCCCAGGCGCTCTCATTTATTGACTTCTGTAACCGTAAAAGCCTTGGTTCCATGCATGTTAACATCAGAAGCCTCCTCCCTAAGTTTGTTTTATTCACTGCTTTAGCACACTCCTCCAACCCTGATGTCGTAGCCGTGTCTGAATCCTGGCTTAGGAAGGCCATCATCCTCGACTACAACATTTTCCGTCAAAATAGAACTGCCAAAGGGGGCGGCGGAGTTAGCCTGTAGAGTTCTGTCAAACTATCCAGGTCTGTGCCCAAACAGTTCGATCTTCTACTTTTAAAAATCCGCCTTTCCAGAAATAACTCTCTCACTGTTGCTGCTTGTTATAGACCCCCCCCTGCCCCCAGCTATGCCCTGGACACCATATGTGAATTGATTGCCTCACATCTATCTTTACTGTTAGGTGACCTAAACTGGGATATGCTTAATAACAACCCGGCCGTCCTACAATCTAAGCTAGATGCCCTCAATCTCACACAAATTATCAAGGAACCTACCAGGTACAACCCTAAATCCGTAAACATGGGCACCCTCATAGACATCATCCTGACCAACTTGCCCTCTAAATTCACCTGTACTATCTTCAACCAGGATCTCAGCGATCACTGCCTCATTGCCTGCGTCTGTTATGGGTCTGCGGAACTTCTTTGCGACTGGGGGGCAGTATTGAGTAGCTTGGATAAAAAGGTGCCCAGAGTAAACTGCCTCCTACTCAGGCCTAAAAACTAGAATATGCATATCATTAGTAGATTTGGATAGAAAACACTCTGACGTTTCTAAAACTGTTTGAATTATGTATGTGAGTATAACAGAACTTATGTAGCAGGCAAAACCCAGAGGACTAACTGTTCAGATTTTATTTGTTTGCCTCTGACTGTTCCCTGAGTTGTCTTTGCCAAGGGATATTTCATAGGAACCTGTTTTCAGTTCCTACTGCTTCCAATGGATCTCACCAGTCTTTGGAATTGTCACGCCCTGGCCTTAGTATTTTGTGTTCTTTATTATTTTGGTCAGGCCAGGGTGTGACATGGGCGGTTATGTGTCTGTCTTGTCTAGGGTTTTGTAGATTACTGGGGTTTTGTTTAGTAGAGTAGTCTAGGTAAGTCTATGGTTGCCTAGAGTGGTTCTCAATCAGAGGCAGGTGTTTATCGTTGTCTCTGATTGGGAACCATATTTAGGCAGCCATATTCTTTGAGTGTTTCGTGGGTGATTGTTCCTGTCTCTGTGTTTGTTGCACCAGATAGGGCCGTTTCAGTTTTTCACGTTACGTTTATTGTTTTTGTTAATTCTTCATTATCATCTTTATTAAAGATGTATAAAGATAACCACGCTGCATTTTTGTCCTCCTCTCTTTCAACAGAAGAAAACCGTAACAGAATCACCCACCACAACAGGATCAAGCGGCGTGGTGACAGGCAGCGGCAGCAGGAGCAGCGAAATCCAGATTTCTGGACATGGGAGGAAATCTTGGACGGTAAAGGACCCTGGGCACAGCCAGGAGAATATCGCCGCCCCAAAGAAGAGCTGAAGGCGGAGAGGCGCTGGTATGAGGAGGCAGCACGGCGGCGTGGATGGAAACCCGAGAGTCAGCCTCCAAAATTTCTTGGGGGGCGGCACACAGGGAGTATGGCGAAACCAGGCAGGAGACCTGCGCCAACTTCCTGTGCTTACCGGGGGGGCTAGAGAGACCGGGCAGGCACCATGTTATGCTGTGGAGCGCACGGTGTCTCCAGTGCGGGTGCATAGCCAGGTGCGGTACATACCAGCTCCTTGTATCGGCCGGGCTAGAGTGGGCATCGAGCCAAGTGTCATGAAGCCGGCTCTACGCATTTGGTCTCCAGTGCGTCTCCTTGGGCCGGCTTTCATGGCACCAGCCTTGCGCTCGGTGTCCCCGGTTCGCCTGCATAGCCCAGTGCGGGCTATTCCACCTCGCCGCACTGGCAGGGCGACCGGGAGCATTCAACCAGGTAAGGTTGGGCAGGCTCGGTGCTCAAGAGCTCCAGTGCGCCTGCACGGTCCGGTCTATCCAGTACCACCTCCAGTCAGCCAGGATCTGCCAGAGCCGCCACTCAGCCAGGAGCCGCCAGTCAGCCAGGATCTGCCAGTATCTGCCAGAGCCATCAACCTGCCTGAGCTTCCTCTCAGTCCCGAGCTTCCTCTCAGTCCCGAGCTTCCTCTCAGTCCCGAGCTTCCTCTCAGTCCCGAGCTACCCCTCAGTCCCGAGCTACCCTCAGTCCAGTGGGGTCCTTTGTTAGGGTTACTAGGCCAAGGTCGGCGGCGAGGGTCGCCAATGGCCTTAGTATTTTGTGTTTTCTTTATTATTTTGGTCAGGCCAGGGTGTGACATGGGTGATTATGTGTTTGGCTTGTCTAGGGGTTTTGTAGATGAATGGGGTTGTGTTTAGTAGAGTAGTCTAGGTAAGTCTATGGTTTCCTAGAGTGGTTCTCAATCAGAGGCAAGTGTTTATCGTTGTCTCTGATTGGGAACCATATTTAGGCAGCCATATTCTTTGAGTGTTTCGTGGGTGATTGTTCCCATCTCTGTGTTTGTTGCACCAGATAGGTCCGTTTCGGTTTTTCACGTTACATTTATTTTTTTTGTAATTGTTCGTTATCAACTTTATAAACGATGTATAAAGATAACCACGCTGCATTTTTGTCCTCTTCTCTTTCAACAGAAGAAAACCGTAACAGGAATTTGGTTGAGGTTATTCATTTGTGCAACGAAGAAGAAGCACATCCTGGAACAACGTTACACTATTGAGAGTTGCGCAAAACGTAAAAATGAGCATGGTTTGTTTACTTCCTGTACACAGATAGCCCCGTCTACAATTTGATCGATTATTAACATTTAAAATACGTAAAGTTGTATTACAAAAGTAGTTTGAAATATTTTGGCAAAATTCATAGGCATCTTTTGAAATGTTTTGTAGTGACGTTGCGTTTTTTGGCAGCTGTTTTTTTTCTGGATCAAACGCTTCAAATAAATGGACATTTGGATATATATGGACGGAATTAATCGAACAAAAGGACCAATTGTGATGTTTATGGGACATATTGGAGTGCCATCAAAAGAAGCTCGTCAAAGGTAATGCATGTTTTATATTTTATTTCAGCGTTTTGTGTAGCGCCTGCAGGGTTGAAATATGCTACTCTTTGCTGACATTGTGCTATCATCAGATAATAGTTTCTTATGCTTTCGCTGAAAAGCTTTTTAAAATCTGACATGTTGGCTGCATTCGCAACGAGTGTAGCTTTCGTTGAGTATCTTACATGTGTGATTTAATGAAAGTTTGATTTTTATATCATTTTTTAAATTTTGCCGTGCTGCATTTTCCCTGTTTTTTTAAAAAGTGCGACACAACCGTCCCCTATACCATAAGTTAAGACCAGAACTTTACAACCTCTGGGTATCAGACAGATAAATATAATTGGAATTTATGAACACTGATTAAATAATTACATGAACGCTGAGCTGTAGTCAATGAATAGCATTCTCACATAAGTGTTCCTTTTGTCCAGGTGGGAAAGGGCAGTGTGGAGTGCAATAGAGATTGCATCATCTGTGGATCTGTTTGGGCAGTATGCAAATTGTAGTGGGTCTAGGGTTTCTGGGATAATGGTGTTACCATTACCAACCTTTCAAAGCACTTCATGGCCAAGGACGTGAGTGCTACGGGGCTGTAGTCATTTAGGCAGGTTGCCTTTGTGTTCTTGGGCACAGGGCCTATGGTGGTCTGATTGAAACATGTTGGTATTACAGACTCAATCAGGGATATGTTGAAAATGTCAGTGAAGACATGCCCGGAAAACACGTCCTGGTAATCCGTCTGGCCCGGCAGCCTTGTGTATGTTGACTTGTTTAAAGGTCTTACTCACGTCGGCTACGGCGAGCGTGATCAGACAGTTGTCCGGAACAGCTGATGCTCTCATGCATGCCTCAGTGTTGCTTTCCTCGAAGCGAGCATAGAAGTGATTTAGCTCATCTGGTAGGCTCGTGTCACTGAGCAGCTCGCAGATGTGCTTCCCTTTGAAGTCTGTAATAGCTTGCAAGCCCTGACACGTAAGACAAACCTCGGAGCCGGTGTGGTATGATTCAATCTTAGCCCTGTATTGACGCATTGCCTGTTTGATGGTTTGTCGCAGGGCATAGCAGGATTTCTTGTAAGCTTCCGGGTTAGAGTCCCGCACCTTGAAAGCGGCAGCTCTACCCTTTAGCTCAGTGTGAATGTTGCCTGTAATCCATGGCTTCTGGTTGGGGTATGTACGTACAGTCACTGTGGGGACTACGTCCTCAATGCACTTATTGATAAAGCTAGTGACTGATGTGGTGTACTCCCCAATGACTTTACGGAAGGTTGCTGAATAACTGCTGTCATAATTGATGTCATCATGGTCATAATTGATGTCACCGTGCAGTTATACACCTCTCCCTCTTCCCAGCATGCCTTGCTCAGGGTCAGGGAGCTGCTTCGGCTGTAGCGGCAGCCCTTTTCGTCTGTGGTGGTCAGGACCCCCTCCTTCCCTCCTCCCCGTCCACGTCCCAGCTCACCATCACCCCCTGGGGGTACTCAACAGGCAGGCCAGTGTGGCCGAGCCCCCAGAGCTGCTCAGAGGACGGGGGGAGCAGAGACACTGTAGGCCTGACAGAGAGGCCAGCTAGAGAGGAGAGAGAGACAGAGAGGCAATACACACAAGATAAACAATTAGCTACAATACAGAGAACAAATCAAATCAACAATTAAATAACAATGAATCTATAAAGATAAAGGCAAAAAGAAACTCTGAAAATATTTTTTGACAAAACAATGTATGTCACATTCATGCTCTACAGTTTAGCCCACCAAGAGTAGTAAAACACTAGGAGGAGGTTTCCTGGACACAGATGAAGACTAGTCCTAGACTAAAAAGAACATTCAATGAAGATTATCTACTGAGCTTGCTTTCTGTCCAGCACTAGGATGAATGTGTCCAGGAAACTGCCCCTAAGTCTACAAAGACATGCAGTAAACAGATTCAGATTTAAGATTTACTATTCAGTGTCAAGGTCGGGGTTCAGACCCAGGGCCCATAGCTTAATGATGAGCTTGGAGGGTACTATGGTGTTGAAGGCTGACCTATAGTCAATGATCAGCATTCTTACATAGGTATTCCTCTTGTCCAGATGGAATAGGGCAGTGTGCAGTGCGATGGTGATTGCAATGTCTGTGGATCTATTGGGGAGGCGTGCCAGGTGAAAACTGTTTCAGTGGGTCACTCAGTCAGTCTCAGCTGTAAGACCAGCAGGGCTGTAAACCTTTACGGACATAGACAGAGGTTGGCCTGGTATCAACAGAAACTTGGAGACACTCTTAGACTCCTTACATATTTCATCAGTACCCGTAACTCTGGGATACCATCTAGATTCAGTGGCAGTGGATCTGGGAGTGACTTCACTCTGACCATCAGTGGAGTCCAGGCTGAAGATGCAGGAGATTACTACAGTCAGAGTGCACACTACTTAAGTGCCAGGGTGTTCACACAGTGATATAGAGCCTGACAAAAACCTCCCTCAGTCAGACTGCACAGTGACTGTACTGCTACAACTGGGACCTACTGCATGTGCTGAGGGGAAGACCCTGACATGGAACACTGATCAGTAGAGGGCAACTTTGAAAATGGTTGGAAAGTATCATAGAAATCACACGTCCTCCAACGTCAAATAATTTTCCACAACTGCGACCTGGCCAAGATAAAGCAAAGCAGTGCGACAAAAACACAGAGTTACACATGGGATAAACATACATACAGTCAATAACACAATAGAAAAATCTATGTACAGTGTGTGCAGATGTAGTAAAATTAGGGAGGTAAGGCAATAAATAGGCCATAGTGGCGAAATAATTACAATTTAGCATTAACACTGGAGTGACAGATGTGCAGATGATGACGTGCAAGTAGAGATACTGGGGTGCAAAAGAGCAAAACAATAAATACCAATATGGGAATGAGGTCGTTGGAAGGGCTTTTTACAGATGGGCTGTGTACAGGTGCAGTGATCGGTAAGCAGCTCTGACAGCTGATGCTTAAAGTTAGTGAGGGATTTTTGCAATTTGTTCCAGTCATTGGCAGCAGAGAACTGGAAGGAAAGGCGGGCAAAGGGGGTGTTGGCTTTGGGGATGACCAGTGAAATATACCCGCTGGAGCACGTGCTACGGGTGGGTGTTGCTATGGTGACCAGTGAGCTGATATAAGGCGGGGCTTTACCTAGCAATGACTTAGATGACCTGGAGCCAGTGGGTTTGGCGACGAATATGTAGCGAGGGCCGGACAACGAGAGCATACAGGTCGCAGTGCTGGGTAGTATATGGGGCTGTGGTGACAAAACGGATGGCACTGTGATAGACTACATCCAATTTGCTGAGTAGAGTGTTGGAGGCTATTTTGTAAGTGACATCACCGAAGTCAAGGTTCGAGTAGGATAGTCAGTTTTACGAGGGGATGTTTGGCAGCATGAGTGAAGGAGGCTTTGTTGCGAAATAGGAAGCCGATTCTAGATTTCATTTTGGATTGGAGATGCTTAATGTGAGTCTAGAAAGAGTTGAGTCTAACCAGACACCTAGGTACAGTGGGGCAAAAAAGTATTTAGTCAGCCACAGATTGTGCAAGTTCTCCCACTTAAAAAGATGAGAGGCCTGTAATTTTCATCATAGGTACACTTCAACTATGACAGACAAAATGGGAGAAAAAAAAAAATCCAGAAAATCACATTGTATGATTTTTAATGAATTTATTTGCAAATTATGGTGGAAAATAAGTATTTGGTCAATAACAAAAGTTTATCTGAATACTTTGTTATATACGCTTTGTTGGCAATGACAGAGGTCAAACGTTTTCTGTAAGTCCTCACAAGTTTTTCACACACTGTTGTTGGTATTTTGGCCCATTCCTCCATGCAGATCTCCTCTAGAGCAGTGATGTTTTGGGGCTGTTGCTGGGCAACACGGACTATTATTTTTTTTATTATTAATTTCAAACAAGGGCATGAGCATGATAAGAACTTACCAGTCCAAAACGATGTCCTCTCCCGTTCAAAAAATATTCCTCCACAATCGCAAAATTAATCGTCCTACAACAATCTCTGTCTCACTTTCCCAATCAATTTATTCTAAAATTGTGTGTACATCTGTATATCTAGACTTAAATTTAGCTTTCCCTGACTTAGTCGCCATAATGATTGATATATAAACAGCTGAATCTGCGCGTTTACCAAACAATGCAGTGCGTAATATGTGTTTCTCCTTCCGATATGAAACTTCAATAGCGAATGACTCTTTACGCTGGAGCTTACTACATGGGTTGGTTTTGCAACACATAAACATGACCTATTGCCGTTTACCTCAGCTCATTGGCTATCTACCCAGCTAGATTTCAAGACGATCAGTGGTCATTGGATTAAAATACAGTCAATCAATTAAACAGCGGGCAAATCATTGGTGCACAATGATGTCATGACTTGTTGTCTTCAAATCGGTTTCTTTCAGTCAATACGTCCCACGAAATGGCCCATCACATTTGATTGTGTTACAAACAAACCAGTTGATTGCTGTGAAACCAAACATGACTGGAAAAGTCACGTTCTGTGTGGGTTATTTACCTGGATTGTGTCGTTGAAAATGGAATGAGACGGAATTCATGACACAAGCAGTTCACAAAATGTTTTGTGTTAGGCTATTAAAAACAGATTTTATCAAACAAAAGATCATTCATTGTGTAACAATGTGCATTGGAATTGAAAACAGATGAAGATCGTCGAAGGTAAACAATTTATTTTAATGCAGTTTGAGTATGTTACGCCTGTGGTGGTTGAAATTGTTTTTTTTTTAATGGGGCTCTATGCTCAGATAATCGCATCGTATTCTTTCGCAGTAAATCCTTTTTTAAATCTGACAACGCAGTTGGATTAGCAAGATTCTAGGCTTTCGATACATGTGAGACACTTGTATTTTCATGAATGTTTAATATGACTATTTATGTAGCGATTACCATATGTTGTGGAATTTCAGCCCGCTAGCGGGTTCCGTGCGCAGAGGGGTTAACCAGATTTCTCCAAATGTAGCCTAACCGTCAATTCCCCAAATAAAGTTTTACTGACCTTGTTCGTAGGATGGGAAAAGCAATGTTCGATTCCATCACCGTCTCGTTCAACCTTTTTCAGGGGCCAAGTCTTTAAATTACGGGTCAAGACCCACCCGTGCACGGTTTTTGCCGTTACTACCTTCGGATGACAGATGCAGTTTTGGAAATCCGCTCAAATGACCAAATTGTCATGTAACTATTTAATCAATGTTCATAAATTCCAATTATATCTATCTGTCTGATACCCAGAGATTGTAAAGTTCTGGTCTTAAATAAAACAGACAGAATTCCCAGCTCACAATTGATCAGATCCCAATTTATTTGCGAGAGCTCTCAAGTTTTCACAAATACCTTCCTTCTTATACCATCCTAAACTACACACATACATACACACCAACATGGATTTTCTCATGAGTCTAACCACAGTTTATAACCCCTCAGCTGACAGTTCCAGGCTTCCCCAGACACTATAACTCTGGAGGAGCTCTCCCTGTCCTATTCTTATCTCCACATACATTACTTTCTTCCTAGGTACATGCCAATTAACCCCTTCCTAATCAACAAACATTATTTAATACTACAAGAAAGACAGGGTAGAATTCTTGCCAGTAATAGTGCAGTATACCTCATTTAGTCATTGATAACAATCCCATAACAGTGCAACACCATAGTACCCTCAAAGTTCATCACTAAGCTAAGGATCTTGGGACTAAACACCTCCCTCTGCATCTGGATCCTGGACTTCCTGACAGGTGGTGAGGGTAGGTAGCAACACATCTGCCACGCTGATCCTCAACACTGGCGCTCCACAGGTGTGTGTGCTCTGTCCTCTCCTGTACTCCCTGTTCACCCATGACTGCATGGCCAGGCACAACCCCAACACCATCATTAAGTTTGCAGACGACACAACAGTGCTAGGCCTGATCACAGACAACGACGAGACAGGCCGGGTGGTGCCAAAATAACAACCTATCCTTCAACGTAACCAAGACTATTCTCATCGACAGGGCTGTAATGGAGCAGATTGAGAGTTTCAAGTTCCGTGGTGTCCACATCAACAACAAAGGGCACGACAAAGCCTATTCCCCCTCAGGAAACTAAAAATATTTGTCATGGGTCCTGAGATCCTCAAAAGGTTCTACAGCTGCTACATCGAGAGCATCCTGACTGGTTGCATCACTGCCTGGTACGGCAATTGCTCAGCCTCTGACCGCAGGGCACTACAGAGGGTAGTGCGTACGGCTCAGTACATCACTGGGGCTAAGCTGCCTGCCATCCAGGACGTCTACACCAGGCGGTGTCAGAGGTGTGGCGGATGAATCAGAATTAGTTGGGTAACATAGATAATTAAGATGTTTTTTTGCATAATATGCTTATGTGAGATAATTGTTATTAGAATGTATCCCTTTCGACTAAAGTGTTGGCAGTTGAACTTTTCCGTCAGCTGGTGGTCAGTCACCAGCTGAGGGACATCTCCCCAGAGAGGGGAGAGGTCAGGCTTGTCTTTCACATGTCCCTGGTGCTATGCAGAATATCAGAAAGGGCCGGCCAAGGGGCAGGGCTGAAGGTTTCGTATCGCGACACTTGGCGCCCAACGTGGGGTCCCACACCTCTATTTAAGACTCTACTACTACCTGAGTTAACAGCCCCTACCAGCGCTCTATTTCCAAACAACTTACTAAAGTAGGTATC
The DNA here is from genome assembly GCF_023373465.1 of Oncorhynchus keta. Classification (NCBI taxonomy): domain Eukaryota; kingdom Metazoa; phylum Chordata; class Actinopteri; order Salmoniformes; family Salmonidae; genus Oncorhynchus; species Oncorhynchus keta. The sequence continues at coordinate 20,572 of NW_026289473.1, forward strand.
TTATATTTTTAAAGAGTTAGAGATATGGCTACGGCAGTACCAACCTACCCAGACGCAGGAAGAGCATTGGCTCTCCATGCGGACGAGGAGGAATTACAAAGGACAAGGCGAGCTAGTGCCTTACCTTACAAACCATCAGGATATTTCGTCGTACCGGGTTTACCATGGGGTAAACTGAGAACGGTAGACCAGACAGCCATAAAATACCTTCTAGGATTTGAGGGTAGACAACTTTCGTTGTTGTATTTTCAATTTCAAAGTGTATAACTACTGTATGTGTATGTTATACTAATGTATAAGTGTCACTATGGGCGTTGTATGAGAAAAAAATCCCGGAGAAATAAAGTACTATAGAGTTTATAACTAAATAGGAAATCTAAATAAATTCTCAAGGTAAAGAGCAATGGCGGGTTAGAGTCTACTCTTTGAGAAAAAAAATCCCTGAGGAAACTAGAAAATACTATAGAGTTTATAACTAAAATAGGAAATTTATACAAACCTCAAGGTAAACATATGGCAACAGGAGTGAATTATTTTCAACGCCGTCAAGGCAGGCAGACCTCGTAGTAATACGAAATTGTAGCGGTTTCTGGGGAGAGGCGGACCAAAATGCAGCGTGGTTAGTTTTGTACATCTTTAATAAAGATAAATACAACAATCTACAAAAAAAGAAATGTGAAAAACCGAAACAGTCCTATCTGGTGCCACAAACACAAAGACAGGAACAATCACCCACGAAACACTCAAAGAATATGGCTGCCTAAATATGGTTCCCAATCAGAGACAACGATAAACACCTGCCTCTGATTGAGAACCACTTCAGGCAACCATAGACTTTTCTAAATAACCCCACTAAACCACAAACCCAATACCTACAAAACCCCCAAGACAAAACACACCACTTAATAAACCCATGTCACACCCTGGCCTGACCAAAATAATAAAGAAAATACAAAGACCAGGGGGTGACAGAGCCCCCCCCCCAAGGTGCGCACACCAAAACCCATAGGGGAGGGTCCGAGTGGGCGTCTGTCCACGGTGGCGGCTCCTGCGCGTGACGTGGACCCCACTCCAACGAAGTCTTAGTCCGCATGCATCGCGTCCTTTGATTGGCCTAGTAACCCTCACCAAGGGCCCCACTGGACTGAGGGGCAGCTCGGGACTGAGGGGCAGCTCGGGACTGAGGGGAAGCTCGGGACTGAGGGGAAGCTCGGGACTGAGAGGAAGCGCGGGACTGAGAGGAAGCGCGGGACTGAGAGGAAGCTCAGTACTGAGAGGAAGCACAGTACTGAGAGGAAGCACAGGCAGGTAGTTGGCTCTGGCAGATCCTGGCTGGCTGGTGATTCTGGCAGATCCTGGCTGACTGGCGGTTCTGGCAGATCCTGGCTGACTGGCGGATCCTGGCTGAATGGCGGATCCTGGCTGAATGGCGGATCTGGAAGATCCTGGCTGACTGGCGGATCCTGGCTGAATGGCGGATCTGGAGGATCCTGGCTGAATGGCGGATCTGGAGGATCCTGGCTGACTGGCGGATCCTGGCTGACTGGCGGATCCTGGCTGAATGGCGGATCTGGCGGATCCTGGCTGAATGGCGGATCTGGAGGTTCCTGGCTGACTGGCGGATCCTGGCTGACTGGCGGATCCTGGCTGCTCCATGCTGACTGGCGGCTCTGGCTGCTCCATGCAGACTGGCGGCTCTGGCTGCTCCATGCAGACTGGCGGCTCTGGCTGCTCCATGCAGACTGGCGGCTCTGGCTGCTCCATGCAGACTGGCGGCTCTGGCTGCTCCATGCAGACTGGCGGCTCTGGCTGCTCCATGCAGACTGGCGGCTCTGGCTGCTCCATGCAGACTGGCGGCTCTGGCTGCTCCATGCAGACTGGCGGCTCTGGCAGCGCTGAACAGGCGGGAGACTCCGGCAGCGCAGTAGAGGAGGAAGGCTCTGGCAGCGCTAAACAAGCGGGAAACTGGAGACGCTGGCAACGCAGAACAGGAGGGAGACTCCGGCAGCGCTGTAGAGGAGGAAGGCTCTGGCAGCGCTGGACAGGCGAGGCACACTGTAGGCCTGATGCGTGGTGCTGGCACTGGTGGTACTGGGCAGAGGACACGCACAGGAAGCCTGGTGCGGGGAGCTGCCACCGGAGGGCTGGTGTGTGGAGGTGGCACAGGATGGACCGGACCGTGAAGGCGTACTGGAGATCTTGAGAGCAGGGCTGACACAGGACGTGCAATGCTAGGGAGTTGCACAGGAGGCCTGGTGCGTGAGGCTGGCACAATCTTCACCAGCCGACTAACACGCACCTCAGGACGAGTATGGAGAGCTGACCCAGGTGCCATCAAATCCCCAACACGCTCCATCGGACGAATTCCGTGACTAATGCACCAACACAGCAACTCCCTCATAACTCTCTCCTCCAATTTCCCCATTAACTCCTTCACAGTCTCAGCCTCGCTCACCTCTAACACCGGCTCTGGCTCTGGTTTCCTCCTTGGCTCCTTACAGGGGGAGTTGGCTCAGGTCTGACTCCTGACTCTGCCACACTCTCCCTGTGCCCCCCCCAAGACATTTTTGGGGCTGACTCTCGGGCTTCCATCCGCGTCACCGTGCTGCCTCCTCATACCAGCGCCTCTCTGCCTTTGCCGCCTCCAGTTCTTCTTTGGGGCGGCGATATTCTCCAGGCTGTGCCCAGGGTCCTTTTCCATCCAATATCTCCTCCCATGTCCAGAAATCCAGATTCCGCTGCTCCTGTTGCCGCTGCCTGTCACCACGCCACTTGGTCCTGTTGGTGTGGGTGATTCTGTTACGGTTTTCTTGCGGTGAAGGAGAGGCGGACCAAAATGCAGCGTGGTAATTTTGATACATGTTTAATAAAGATGAAAACGAACAATACAAAACAAGAAACGTAACACGAAAACCTAAACAGCCTATCTGGTGCAACAAACACAGAGACAGGAACAATCACCCACAAAACACTCAAAGAGAATATGGATGCCTAAATATGGTTCCCAATCAGAGACAACGATAAACACCTGCCTCTGATTGAGAAGCACTTCAGGCAACCATAGACTTTTCTAGAAAACCCCACTATACCACAATCCTAATACCTACAAAAAAATAAAGACAAGACACACCACATAATAAACCCATGTCACACCCTGGCCTGACCAAAATAAGAAAGAAAACACAAAATACAAAGACCAGGGCGTGACAGAAATTGGGTTCTAATAAAAGACATCCCAGAAAAAGAAGGGGGACCAGAGGATGTAAGTGTGTATTGTGGCAAAGTGGCCTTCTATGCACAGCCCTGGTACCCCATGGCAATGGCCCTGCTACAAGACGGGACTCCAACGAATCTAAGAGACACTACTGTAATGTTGAGAGCCATGCAGGAAGATTTATGTTAAGTATTTAGGATATATTTTAAGCCAACAGGGCAGAAAAAAAGATGAAGGTACAAAAAGAGGGATTTTATAAGCATTAAATGTAATTTTGAAAATAAATATGTTGCAGTTCTTAGGGATAATAAAGTACTGTAGGTAATGGATCCCATACTACGCAACATATATAAAATTATTGATGAGACTGAGTTAAGATTAACCCAGGTTATTGTTAGATAAAATACAGTGGACTCCCGAAAGAGAGATTTCATTAGTACAGAAAACATATGCTATGTTTAGCAGCGTTTGGCCATTTCTAATCATTTGAAGGTTTGTCTTCAAATAGTAGAAAGATGACAAGAATATATGGCATCTGTTGTGACCCAGGATCATTGAGAGTATCGGGTTAATTAAGTTGATCTATATAATTATCTTATAGGTTACTACATAGAAATGTTGAGTTCTATAAAATTCGTTAGTGTAAACAGGGAGACAGTGAGACAGTCAGCCAATATTTGGAAACAGAGACCATATCTGGTACTGACAGTATTAGCTTCGGAAACAGGAAGCAGATGCGGAAGCGAAAAAGGCCGGTTTTAAACCACAGCCATTAAAAGCAGCAGTTAAGAGGAAGTTAAACATAGACATAACTACATTGAAAGAGCTGAGACAGATAGTGACCCATGTGCATATGTATTAGGTCAGTTAGACACTGACACAGGAGTAGGGGAATGGGACGTTACAGGGAAGTAAATAATGAACAGAGTGGACACCTCAGGGTAAAACTTCAGGATGGACTTTAAAAAAGATATGAAAATAATAAACCACTTAGGGATAAATATGCTACAAGGAGAAGAAAATCTCCTCAGCTTATCGGACGCTAAATAATTATAAGTAAGGGTAGTCGTAAATATGAACCATTTTTTTGTTCCAGACCAAATAGAGAGAGTCAGAACACACATAAAATAATTGAAGGAACATGTAAGCCAGTGAGAGAACATAACTGGGGCAGGTTAATGAGGAAAGAGAAGACAATGTGCTGTGTCTCCAAGCTTATAGCCATAGAGGATACAGAACCCGTCAGGGGTGACAAAAGAGAAAGGCACATGGTGAAATTGGGCTGGCAAATATACATTGCCCAGGACCCCAAAACCAAATTGGAATGTGTATACTCGTGCCACATGTTGGTGGACAGGAAAGCAGCTCCTGGAGAGGGAAGAGGTAGAAATGAATCTGCTCTACCTGATCCACAAGGAAAAATGAGAAGGTTGATTAACCTAATAAAAAGAAAACTAACCTCAAACACACAAGACCCTGGAGAGGGCACATCTAGACAAAGGGACACAGGCCATACTAGGTCCCCCATTTGTAAAAAATAAATAAGAAAGAAAACAAAACTAACTAGAATGTCTCCCTCTGTTTCCACGGGTAAATGAGGCTGGGAGAATATAGAACCAGGCATAGGGAATGTAAGGTGGGATGGTGCTGGTGGGTAAGTATCCTTTCCACCATAATATTAGTACCCACCGCCATAATAATAGGACTAAACCTAGGGATAGTGTATGAAAAACAAGAGAGAGAATTAGTACAGGGACTAGAGATACTCCAAGAAAAATGTGCCAACTTCATACCAACCTATAGAGCATTTACAAAGAGATGGGGCACACCCGTACAATGCACCATAACAAATGACTCACTGTGTCCAGGACACCCTTCAGTCAAGTTAAAACAGAGATATAATATTACGAAATGGACCTGAATCTGACCTGGGATCATAATGATACCATAGTGGTGTTGTGGAAATCAGTGACTAGTAACACACTCCAAGGGTATATAGTAAATATACCTAAAGGACCAGTACTGGTTAATCAGACATGTTAAAATGGACAATATATGAATTCATATAAAGGCGACCAGTGGAGGGGACAGCTGGGTGATGCAGAGAATATAACGGAGATCAAATTTATCTATGATCAAAGTACGACCAGTTCACCTTGGGAAAGTGTTGAGTGCCACAGTTTAAGACTGCTTTCAACACCTCAGCCTGGCCTAGGAGGATGAAACCAACGCGTTGGCCTCGGATGAGCAAAAATAGCATGAGCAAAAATGCATCAGCAAGTCATGCATCTGCAAGTTCAGCAATAACAACACCCCGTGAACCAGGCTAAAACAATACTAGCACCCTAGAGCGAGCTAAAAGGGAAGTGGCCCCCCCGACCACACTGGCGGGCGACAAAACAGAACTTAACCTAACACACACAGAGGGCCCAAGACAGGGTATGGATCAAGGGGGCTTAGATATATTATGTCTGAAAGGGAATAGCTCCAGGTACCGAGTAAGGCGCAGCACGCAGAGGCAAATTACAGGACCAAGCCCTGAAGCTAAATGGTTGAATGATATAGTGTTATACCTACACCCTGGAAATTCCTCCTCGTGGGATAATAGAATACTGGGAGGAAGGAAGGGTATTATTTTACCATATGCAAAAAATAGGACCTATAAGTATCCAGGATTTACTAGTGGCCCATTAGATTCCACCGGATGGAATATGGAGTGTGGGGACATGACATTCCCCACTCCGCCAGGCCAGGAGAAAAACCAATAAAGTATTCCACCTCAGGATGGGTTGCCTTATGACACAGAATAATACAAACCCAGGGTTGGCCTATCCCAGGTCAACCCCATGGACAGCACTAGACCTTAGGAGTTTGAAAGAAAATTATCAACAAAGCCTTGAGATGGCCCAAAGAATGTGTGCTAAAGCCCCATTATGGAACTGGGGACAAGAACCAAATAACCCGTTCTATAGGAAAAAAGGGAAGACCGCCCAACAGTATTATGACCAATGGGTCATAATGGGTTAGACCCCCCGCGAATAAAACTGAGGCCTGGGCACGATACCATTGCATCTCAGCCCATGGCATATTGAAAGAATCAGGAATCCCCCACTTCCATAGATGGTCAGGGGGACATTATCCTTCACCTGGAATGCTGGGGGTAGCTCCGGCCTTCTCAGGCAGGAATGAGAACGCAAACCAAAAATTGGCAGACATGGTAAACGCACGGGGCGCTTGCCACTCCAGAGTATTGGCTGGAGGAGGTATTTTAAACCATATAAGAACACAGGACAAAATGGAACATGTGCATCAATTTGGATACAGTTTCCCTCCAATAGGAAGATTGAACACCGATACCCTTATATGGATGCAGGGATTAATGCTACAGAAATGGAATACAACCATGGGAAAAATGATTAGGAATGCATTTATAATGAAAGAAACGGTCATTAAAAACTTTGAAGCCAGCACTAGTATGAAGAGTACCACGGTGTCCAAAACATTTGACCCAATAGCAATGGGATGGGATAAACGCCCGCTAGACCCCACTCCGTTAACCGGAGGATACGTACAATTAGCATGCTATGGAGGCATTCAATTCCATGTAAACCAAGGGGATATAGCTGGCACCAGGGATCAGACCCTTAGAACAGATCCCTCTCTAGCAGATTGGGCTAGATATACCCTTGAACCCGTGACCGCCCGGTGGCTGATGGGAGGGTATAAGGAATGGGCCATAAAGCTAATGTGGCCACAACAGGACGAACCATGGGGAGACCTATGGGGAAAAGGGTCAGACTGGGATAAGAATATGACCCTGACTTGGAATATGTCCACGTGTAAACAGTTATTTGACAATGGTACGGTATCAGAAGGGTGCAGTATAATTAAACGAAACTTGGAACTGTTAAAAACTATGGGGCAGGAAAACTACTGTAACATATTGAAGAGAAGGTTCTGGGACGAAGGAGCAGATGGCATAACGTGGTATCGAGATGAGGACACCACTATGAGTAATGCTTTAGGAGTCAACTGGTTAACTAGAGCATGGGGAGGTTTTACCACAGGGATGGCTAAAAGGGCAAATGATGTAATAGTGGAGTCGCTACTTAACTAAATTCTTAAAGAACTCTGACCGATTGAAACACCGCTCCTGAGCTCGTGGGTCTCCCTGTCATCTTTTAAAGGTATTTAAGTTGAAGTATTATATTTTATTAGAGATAAGTGTTATCATTGTACCAGGCATTGTAGAGCATTAAAGCATTTGCATGTTTTTGATTAATGCTGTGTGTAACCAAGTAACAATTGTGTATTTTGAAGTGTGTTTGATTGTAAAAGACAAAAAACTGAGTGTTTCCAAAAATAAACGGTAGCCTTATTTTGTCTCGAGTAAAACGCCCTCCCAAGACAGTTAACTGACACTCCCCTCTACCGGGACACTGGAAACGGAGACCAATACTCCATGACAAAGTGAGTTACCATTAAAAGACAAGGAGGAAGGTGTGTCCGGTAGTGATTCATTAATTGTCTTATTGTCTCATCTCCTCCATCTCCTCCTCCTTTTGTACGGCTCTGTATCACTGTGTGAACACTGCGCCTGTGTGGTAACTGACAGTAGTAATCTCCTGCATCTTCAGCCTGGACTCCACTGATGGTCAGAGTGAAGTCACTATGAGTTCCACTGCCACTGAATCTAGATGGAGTCCCAGACTGAAGGGTTTTAGCATAGTAAATAAGGAGTTTAGGAGCTCCTCCAGCTTTCTGTTGATGCCAGGCTAGGCGGGGATAAGTGGCTCCTGCGCCATGCACATTACTGCTGGTTTTACAGTTCAGAGAGACTGACTGTCCTGGGAGAACAGCTCTCACAGCAGGAGTCTGAGTCACAGTGTACTGACCTCTAGATTCTGAAACAAAGAGAACTAGTAATTATACATCACCAGGAATAAATAAAACAATATCAACAACTGTCCAGTTAACTCACTGTTTACTTTTCAGTATACAAACATACTGTAGAACTTTCTTTTACCCTTGATGTTGAATGCAAGTGTGCAAATGAGGATGTCATGTTCTGACCTTAGTTCCTTTGTTATGTCTTTGTTTTAGTATGGTCAGGGTGTGAGCTGGGTGGGTAGTCTATGTTCTTTTTTCTATCATTTGGGATTTTCTGTGTTTGGCCTGGTATGGTTCTCAATAAGAGGCAGCTATCAATCATTGTCCCTGATTGAGAATCATACTTAGGTAGCTTGGTTTCACTTTTGAGTTGTGGGTGTTTATTTTCTGTTCTGTGTTTTGTTGCACCGTTCAGGACTATTCGTTTGTCGTGTATTGTTTTGTTTCAGTATTCATTCTTTATTAAATTACAATGAATACTTACCACGCCGCACCTTGGTCCTCTCTTCCTCCTGACGACAACCATTACATTACCAAAAATGTCATGGTTGTTGTGAGTTCTGTTGTCATGAAGGACAGCTCTCAGTCGTTAAGTGTTAAACTCACAGGGCTATAAACACTCCCAGAGCACTGAAGCATGTGCTGCCAATGCAAAGTTTTTTATGTAAATAATATTCCTGTTAAGGCCCCACATTCAGAACTGTTAAACATGTAACTATTTACAGATTATACAGACACAGACTATTTTCTAATGTTGTAAATACCTTATACTGTAAATCAGTGATCCAATATGAAAATTGTATTATCTTCGTTCTTCAGTAGATTATACTCCTAACCCAGGACTATCAATCCCTATTGTATTATACTAGTACTTCAGTACTATCGGTACCTATTGTATTATACGAGTACTTCAGTGGAATCAGTCCCTATTGTATTATACTGGTACTTCAGTACTATCAGTCCCTATTGTATTATACTAGTACTTCAGTACAATCAGTCCCTATTGTATTATACTGGTACTTCAGTACTATCGGTACCTATTGTATTCTACTGGTACTTCAGTACTATCAGTCCCTATTGTATTATACTAGTACTTCAGTACAATCAGTCCCTATTGTATTCTACTGGTACTTCAGTACTATCAGTCCCTATTGTATTATACTAGTACTTCAGTACAATCAGTCCCTATTGTATTATATTGGTACTTCAGTACTATCAATTCCTATTGTATTATTCTAGTGCTTCAGAACGATCAGGGTGGAACTGAGAGTGTTCTGTGTGTAGGTGTTCACTCTTGTGTGAAGGAGGTTTTTGTACGGCGAATTCACCAGAATGAATCACCGTGGTGGACATTTGGAAGAGGCACAAAACTGGTGCTGAAAAGTAAGTACACTTTTTGTCTTCTATTAGACAAAAAAATGAAATCTTGCTATTGAACAAAGTTATGAAATGTTATGTTCTCCAGAGGAAATACTTTTAGGCTATATCTTTTTAGAAATGTCTGTGGACAGATTGGCAGATTGGTAGAGGGCAGAGAAGTGAGAGAATTGTTCACATATCACCAAGTTTATTTGGCAATAAAGTATTCTGACATGCGATTTAAAAAGAGCACATTTTGATATACAGTATTGCATATCACCTCACTGTCCTGTCAAGATGTAGCAACTACTATTTCTAATTTAAAAGCAACACTTTGTATTGTCATCATAGTCGTTAACACTGACATGGCTTAAAGTTGAACGTCATCTATAGTTTTGAATAGTATTTTGAGGTCATTGTGTCTTGTGTCTCAGAGTAGAATTGACTAAATTGATTTGGAGATTTACACTTTGAATAGTCATTCTGATTATTAAATCGGAATATGTGATATCTCTTTACAGCATGTCTCTGTAGAAATAGGGGCCATTTGCCAGACACATTAAACCTAGTCCTGGACTAGTCTCGGATAAGGCTTCGCCTGTGTCCTCGAAACCCCCTCCTCGTGTTTTGTTGCTCTTACATTTACATTTAACATTTAAGTAATTTAGCAGACGCTCTTATCCAGAGCGACTTACATGGTGGACTAAACTGTAGAGCATGAATGCAACATACATTTTTCTGATGGATTGTTTTGTCCAACATTTTTTATTTTTTTGCCTTTATCTTTATAGATTCCTTGTTCTGTTGTTGTCAGTTGTTCTCGGTACTGTATCTAATTGTTTATCCTGTGTGTATTACTACTCCTCACCTCCTTTCTCTCTCTCTCCCTCTCTCATATCCTCTTATCTCCTCTCCTTATATATTCCATCAAGGAGTAGTACTGGCTGACCCTGCTCTCTCATCTCTCCCCTCTTCCAGCTGGTCCCTCTGTCAGGCCCACAGTGTCTCTGCTCCCCCCGTCCTCTGAGCAGCTCTCTGGGAGCTCGGCTACTCTGGCCTGCCTGCTGAGTGGCTACTCCCCCCAGGGGGCGATGGTGAGCTGGGAGGTGGACGGAGCGGAGGTGAAGGAGGGGATCCTGACCACCACAGAAGAAGAGAAGGGCGGCCGCTACAGCCGCAGCAGCACCCTGACCCTGAGCAAGGCACGCTGGGAAGAGGGGGAGGTGTACACCTGCAGGGTCGCCCATGATGACACCAGTGATGCGGCCGCCTTCCGTAAAAGTCAGTGTAGCATCTAGAGACAGGAGAAGCCATTGTAGGGGTCTAGAGAGTCCCAACATGGTGCTAGTTCTGGAAACATTACTGTTTTACAGCTGAATGTTACAGCATAATAGTGAATAGTATCAGTAGTGCTGTGTGCTAAATTAACTATTTTGAGACTCAGTTGTTCATGTCTTCTTGCCTTTGAATTAAAATAAAGCTTGTTTTGATTGAAAACTAACCCCAATTGTTTAATCATCACTCAAGTCATCACTATCTCATAAATAGGCAGTACATTTCATACTAATTGATATCAATCAGGTTCTATCGTTTCAGCATTGTAGCATATAGCTCCTCTCATGTTTTCAAACATAATTTAAAGGACATCTGATCCAACAAATATTCTGCAATCATTTCTACAACTGAATGATCCTGTTGTACTGTAGCACCAGTACCAGTGATGATAATTTGTGATATTTGATAATAAACCTCGAAGATCTGCTCTCAGAACTCACACTGCCAAACAGTTTCTTTCCATAACATATATATATTCCTAATGTTTTATTCCTGTTTTATTTTACTAAATTCAATGTTTTTCAATGTCGTGAAGGATCGGAGGACCAGTCTTCGGCGTGGTAAGTTTCCATGGTTCTTTTAATAAGAAATACTCAACATGAACACAACTGATACAAAAACAATAACCGTGAACCGAACGAAAACCAAAACAGTACCGTGTGGTGAAAAAACACAGACACGGAAACAAACACCCACAAACAAACAGTGAAACCCAGGCTACCTAAATATGATTCTCAATCAGAGACAACTAATGACACCTGCCTCTGATTGAGAACCATACCAGGCCGAAACATAGAAATACCCAAATCATAGAAAAACAAACATAGACTGCCCACCCAAACTCACACCCTGACCATACTAAATCATGACAAAACAAAGGAAATAAAGGTCAGAACGTGACAGCAAGTGTCCAGATGAAGATGGTGAAAAAAGTCAGGGTTGTTGTGGGTTCTGTTGTCATGAAGGACAGCTCTAAGTCATGAAGTGATAAACTCACAGGGATATAAACACTCCCAGAGCACTGAAACATGTGCTGCCAATGCAGAGGATCATCACTAATCAAATAAGCTTATGGTATTTTCCAGAATAATAAAAAAAGTTAATCATCTTCCTGGTTAGCACCCACATTTATAACTGACTGAGGGACCTTACATAAGCTAGGTCATTTATTCTGAAATTATGTGAGACATTACTATTGCATATAGATGGAGTCCATTCAACTTATTGTGTGACATGTTATGAAAACGTTTGTTGGCCATAGCAACAGGGAAGTAATATTTATGTAGTCTGGACCTGTGAGTGTTATCAGTTCAGGAATGCTTTAGCATGAGGGTGAAAGAGTTGACATAATGTCAGCATCACTGACATATTTAGCTCAGTGTATTTTAGTTCAGTCAGTGTTCCATGTCACTGTCTCTTCCTCCTCAGCACCTGCAGTAGGTCTCAGCTGTATCAGTACAGTCAGTGTACAGTCTGACTGAGGGAGGTTTTTGTACGGCTCTGTATCACTGTGTGAACACCCAGACACTGTTGGGATTGTGGAAACTCTGACAGTAGTAATCTCCTGCATCTTCAGCCTGGACTCCACTGATGGTCAGAGTGAAGTCACTCCCAGATCCACTACCACTGAATCTAGATGGAGTCCCAGACTGAAGTGTTGTAGCATAGTAAATAAGGAGTTTAGGAGCTCCTCCAGCTTTCTGTTGATACCAGGCTAGACGGTTATTTCCATTCACATTCACATGCACATTACTGCTGGTTTTACAGTTCAGAGAGACTGACTGTCCTGGGAGAACAGCTTTCACTACAGGAGTCTGAGTCACAGTGATCTGTCCTCTGGATTCTGAAACGTATTAAAAACACAATTAATTATTAAATACATATTGTAATAAATAGTTCTGAATATGCATATTAAATCCATATATATTATTCCTTTGTGTTTCTTTAATAATTTTTTCGACAATATGAAAAAAAACAAATCTTAACACTGTAACCTTGAAAGCAGAGTGCCAGTATCCAGATGAAGATGGTGATAAAAGTCATGGTTGTTGTGGGTTCTGTTGTCATGAAGGACAGCTCTCAGTCGTTAAGTGTTAAACTCACAGGGCTATAAACACTCCCAGAGCACTGAAGCATGTGCTGCCAATGCAAAGTATCCTCACTATGCAAACAGACTTTTTTGGTCCCACAGAGATACTGTAGTTGAAGGGATCTTTTTCTTTTTTGGGATTAGGTGGGCGGATCGCATCCAACTTTTAGTTGCATACACCACCTACTGTACTGGTGTGTGAGGCCATTCACGGCCTACCTACATTATATTATTTGATTAAATACTACTACATTGTGAAAAAGGAAAAGGACAATGACCCCACCAACTATTAGCCCTCTCTAAAAAATCCACCACCTATTCCACTATTTAACCCTACCTAGGCCTGCTCAAGACCAATGGTCTGAGAGGACATATCACTACCACTCAACACCCCCTGCAGTTATTCTGCAGTATATCCTCGCAATCCGCTGCCGCCACAACCACTCTTTTCTGTTACTTTCGATCCATTTCTGCAGTACAATTAACAACCATGGCTATAAATGCTAAAAAGCCCACCTTACTGAAGCACATATTCCTCCAATCACTCTCTTGTTCTCTGTCTACTCACAGGAATCCTCTCAGGATCCCTCACCCTGTACCCATCTTCCTCTACCACTCTCTTCACTGCTTCAGCATTCAACACTTTCTGTACTTCTCTAACCCTGGCAACCTCAACCTGTCTTTCTCTCACCCCCACAACTAACACACACAACTTTCTTCACAGATACCACACATTCCTTTGTCTCATGCCCTCCTGCACACTTCTCACATCTAGGTATCTCCCTCTTACACACTGCTACAACATGCCCATAACCTTGACACCTAAAACACTTCCTACCTTGACTTTATCTGGTAACGACTCTTTATCAAACCTCAGCATGACAGATAATACCTTCTCAGTTTCCCCACCAAATGTACGTCTCACCAAACGGTGGGCTTCACAGACACCAGGAATCTTCCATTTCAACTGCTCCTCCTCCACTTAATTCCTCCGATGTTATCACTCCCTTCAACGAGGCCCTGCACCACGGAGAAAATCACGTCACAATTCTTGTCCCTAATCTCGTTATCCCGAGCGCCCTCTACCTCTGGGCAGTACAAACACAATAAATCATCAGGAGTCCACTCTGAATTAACCAGCTCAACAGTCCCCAACCTCCCCTACACCCAGCCTGACACCACATATGGTTCAGCCAAACAGCAAAATCATCCTTACAATACTTGGGACGAGGCCGGAACTAGGCGATCCTCACCGCAGGCACTTCACCCTCACTCTCAACAAGTTCCATCTTTGAACAACTGGAGCACATATCCTTGTTTTTGAACATAACACCCACCATCCTCACTACTTCCCTCTACACTCAACTTCTCAGCAGTCATCACTACACCTGCCACTTCATCCTCACTCTCGTCATTTTCCATTTCCTCAGCAAGCTCTTCCAAAAGTTCTGTGCGATCCTCCATTCCATATTTCCTGAAAACATATTCCATGTCTTTCCTTTTTTCCTTGTCCATCATCTTCTCCTTCACCAGATCTTCCAGAAGGCTAGTACAATCCCCCACTTCATATTTATTCATATTATGTTTCCTTTTTTTCTTGTCCTCCATCTTTCCATCTGACAGAATATCAACCCCTCATCCTCATCCTCCGCACTCATTTAAAACAACTGGGCGTTGAAGGGATCTATGTGAACAGAGGTATTTTAAAGGTAGAGGCTGATTTTCGAGCCAATCATGGCCTTGAATGGTAAACAAGGCTCATCTGAGCTCAATCAAAGGCTGGGAAGGTTCTGGAAGGTTCTAGCTGGACGTGGCAGGAGAAAGGTTATGCCTTGACAGAACCTTAGGTGGTTACAGTGGCTTATAATCATGTTATATAATCTCAAAGTAAAGTGTCTTATATGTCCAAACCCTGAATGCTGATTGGCTGTCGGACATGGTATTTGAGACCGTATTGCACAGGTATGACAAAACATGTAATTACGTTGGTAACCAGTTAATAATAGCACTACGGCTCCTTGGGGGTTTGTGATATATGGCCAATATTTATTTTATGGGTCTTTGGGCACCAATGTTGTACTAGTCTGTCAGTTAACTAACTGTAGCCCATCTGTTGCTCTGCACAATTTGTGTCATCCTCCTTTGTCCTCTTTCATCAATGACCCAATTTCAACCACTTTCCTGTCATTGGCTGGATGTGCTTTGGGTGGTTGACCATTCTTGATACACACAAGAATGTTGCAGTTCTTGACACACTCAAACCGATGTGCCTGGCCCCTATCACCATGGCCCGTTCAAAGGCACTTAAATATTTTCTCTTACCCATTCTCCCTCTGAATGGAACACATACACAATCCATGTTTCCTGTGTCTCAAGGCTTAAAAATCCTTCTATAACCTGTCTCCTTCCCTTTATACTTACCCTGATTGAAGTGGATTTAACAAGTGACATCAGTAAGGGATCATAGCTTTCACCTGGTCAGAATGGTCAGACCTCAATCCTGTAGAAAATGTGAAATGAAATGAAAAAGCGAGTGTGAGCAAGGAGGCCCACAAACCTGACTCAATTACACCAGCTCTGTCAGGAGGAATGGGCCAAAATTCACCCAACTTATTGTGGGAAGCTTGTGGAAGGATTCCCTAAACATTTGACCCAAGTTAAACAACTTAATACTGGAGATTTACAACCTCCAGGATACAGATAGAGTTATCAAATAGTTAGAGCATTGGGATAGAAATTCTCATGACAGTAGCTAACCTTCCTCTCTCCTCTCTACTATTTCATCTCTACTCTCCTCCAGTTGGTACCTCTGTCAGACCCACAGTGTCTCTGCTCCACCCAGTCCCCTGAGCAGCTCTCCGGGGGCTAGGCCACACTGGTCTGCCTGCCAGCTGAGTGGCTTCTCCCCCTAGGGGGCAATGGCCAGCTGGGAGGTGGACGGGGTAGAGGTGACAGACGGCGTCCTGACCACCACAGAAGAAGAGAAGGGCGACTGCTACAGCCACAGCAGCACCCTGACCCTGAGCAAGGCACGCCGGGAAGAGGGAGAGGTGTACACCTGCAGGGTCACCCATGACGACACCAGTGATTCGGGCGCCTTCTGGAGATGTCACTGTAGTGACTAGAGACCGGAGAAGCTATTGTAGGGACCTACAGCGTCCTCACATGTTGCTAGTTCTGAAAACAGTGTTTTAGAGCTGAGTTACAGTATAATAGTGAATAATATAGTTAGTGCTGTGTGCTAAATTAACTATTTTGAGATTAAAGATGGCGTAGCAGTCAGACGTCTTTGTCTTTGTCTTGTCGTGTCCCGTGTATATATATATTTTTTTCTTCGTACATATTTCATATGTATTTTTTATAGTTTTACCCTCAATTTCAACATACTCTCCTGCAACCCGCCTCACCCAATGTGGTATGGATCTGCTATTTTCTATTCTTTAGAACCGGAGCCCCCAACAGATGCTTGCCAGCAAATTGGCCACTAGCTAGCAGTCAGTTAGTCACTGCTAGCGGTCATCATCGGGGCGGCAGGGTAGCCTAGTGGTTAGAGCGTTGGACTAGTAACCGGAAAGTTGCAAGTTCAAGTCCCCGAGCTGACATGGTACACAACTGTCATTCTGCCCCTGAACAGGCAGTTAACCCACTGTTCCTAGGCCATCATTGAAAATAAGAATTTGTTCTTAACTGACTTGCCTAGTTAAATCAAGGTAAAAAAATCAGCTAACCTCAGCCCGGTCAACTCCTACCAATCTGCACTGCACGATTCAACCCAGAGCATATTGGACTAGTTTTTCTCTTCCACATCTCTGGATTACTACCGCAAGTTCTGAACCTTTTCACCTGGATCATCGCAGCTAGCTAGCTACTATCCAAGTGGCTACTACTGGCTAATGTTAACATTGGAAGCCTCCTCCCTAAGTTTATTTTATTTACTGCTTTAGCACACTCTGCCAACCCGGATGTCCTGGCCTTGTCTGAATCCTGGTTTAGGAAGACCACCAAAAATCCTGAAATTTGCATCCCTAACTATAACATTTTCCAACAAGATAGAACTGCCAAGGGGGCGGAGTTGCAATCTACTGCAGAGATAGCCTGCGGAGTTCTGTCATACTATCCAGGTCTGTGCCCAAGCAATTAGAGTTTCTACTAAAATCCACCTTTCCAGAAACAAGTCTCTCATCATTGCCACTTGTTATAGACCACCCTCAGCCCCCAGCTGTGCCCTGGACACCATATGTGAATTGATTGCCCCCCATCTATCTGAGCTTGTACTGTTAGGTGGCATAAACAGCGACATATTTCACACCCTGTCCTACAATCTAAGATACCCTCAATCTCATACAAATTATCAATGAACCTACCAGGTACAACCCCAAATCCGTAACCATGGGTATCCTCATAAATTTCATCCTGACCAACTTGCCCTCTAAATACACCTCTGCTGTCTTCATCCAGGATCTCAGCAATCACTGCTTCATTGCCTGCGTCCGTAATGGGTCTGCGGTCAAACGACCACCTCTCATCACTGTCAAACACTCCATAAAACACTTCAGCGAGCAAGCCTTTCTAATCAACCTGGCCCGGATATCCTGGAAGGATATTGACCTCATTCCGTAAGTAGAGGGTGCTTGGTTATTCTTTAAAAGTGCGTTCCTCACCATCTTAAATAAGCATGCCCCATTCCAAAAGAAATTATAACCAGGAACAGATATAGCCCTTGGTTCACTCCAGACCTGACTGCCCAGGACCAGCACAAAAACATCCTGTGGCATACTGCATTAGCATCGAACAGCCCCCACGATATGCAACTTTTCAGTGAAGTTAGGAACCAATATACACAGGCAGTTAGGAAAGCTAAGGCTAGCTTTTTCAAACGGACATTTGTGTCCTGTAGCACAAGCTCCAAAATGTTCTGGGACACTGTAAAGTCCATGGAGAATAAGAGCACCTCCTCCCAGCTGCCCACTGCACTAAGGCTAGGAAACACTGTCACCACCGATAAATCCACGATAATTGAGAATTTCAATAAGCATTTTTCTATGGCTGGCCATGCTTTCTGGCCACACATCCCTACTCCGGTCAACAGCTCTGCACCCCCCACAGCAACTTTCACAAGCCTTCCCCATTTCTCCTTGCAACCCCTATGACTAGCTTGTTCAACCTCTCTTTCCTATCGTCTGAGATCCCCAAAGATTGGAAAGCTGCCACGGTCATCCCCCTCTTCAAAGGGGGAGACACTCTAGATCCAAACTGTTACAGACCTATATCTATCCTACCCTGCCAAACAGGGTAGGATAACAACCAGATCACTGACCATTTCGAATCCCACCGTACCTTCTCCACTATGCAATCTGGTTTCTGAGCTGGTCATGGGTGCACCTCAAGGTTCTAAATGATATCATAATCACCATCGATAAAAGACAATACTTTGCAGCCGTCTTCATCAACCTGGCCAAGGCTTTCGACTCAGTCAATCACCACATTCTTATCGGCAGACTCGACCGCCTTGGTTTCTCAAATGACTGCCTCGCCTGATTCACCAACTACTTCTCAGACAGAGTTCAGTGTGTCAAATCGGAGAACCTGTTGTCCAGACTTCTGGCAGTCTTTATGGGGGTGCCACAGGGTTACATTCTCAGTCCGACTCTTTTCTCTGTATATCATCAATGATGTTGCTCTTGCTGCTGGTGATTCTCTGATCCACCTCTACGCAGACGACACCATTCTGTATACTTCTGGCCCCTCTTTGGACACGGTGTTAACTAACCTCCAGATGATCTTCAACGCCATACAACTCTCTTTCCGTGGCCTCCAACTGCTCTTAAATGCTAGTAAAACCAAATGCATGCTCTTCACCCGGTCGATGCCCACACCTGCCCGCCCTTCCAGCAGCACTACTCTGGACGGTTCTGACTTAAAATATGTGGACAACTACAAATACCTAGGTGTCTGGCTAGACTGTAAACTCTCCTTCCAGACTCACATTAAGCATCTCCAATCCAAAATTAAATCTGGAATCTGCTTCCTATTTTGCAACAAAGCATCTACTCTTGCCGCCAAACATACCCTCGTAAAACTGACTATCCTACCGATCCTTGACGTCGCCGATGTCATTTACAAAATAGCCTCCAACACTCTACTCAGCAAAATGGATGCAGTCTATCACAGTGCCAACTGTTTTGTCACCAAAGCCCCATATACTACCCACCACTGCGACCTGTATGCTCTCGTTGGCTGGCCCTCGCTTCATATTCGTCCCCAAAACCACTGGTTCCAGGTCATCTATAAGTCTTTGCTAGGTAAAACCCTGCCTTATCTCAGCTCACTGGTCAACATAGCAGCACCCACCCATAGCACGTGCTCCAGCAGGTACAGTGCCTTGCAAAAGTATTCGGCCCCCTTGAACTTTGCGACCTTTTGCCACATTTCAGGCTTCAAACATAAATATATAAAACTGTATTTTTTTGTGAAGAATCAACAACAAGTGAGACACAATCATGAAGTGGAACGACATTTATTGGATATTTCAAACTTTTTTAACAAAAACTGAAAAATTGGGCGTGCAAAATTATTCAGCCCCTTTACTTTCGGTGCAGCAAACTCTCTCCAGAAGTTCAGTGAGGATCTCTGAATGATCCAATGTTGACCTAAATGACTAATGATGATAAATACAATCCACCTGTGTGTAATCAAGTCTCCGTATAAATGCACCTGAACTGTGATAGTCTCAGAGGTCCGTTAAAAGCGCAGAGAGCACCATGAAGAACAAGGAACACACCAGGCAGGTCCGAGATACTGTTGTGAAGAAGTTTAAAGCCGGATTTGGATACAAAAAGATTTCCCAAGCTTTAAACATCCCAAGGAGCACTGTGCAAGCGATAATATTGAAATGGAAGGAGTATCAGACCACTGCAAATCTACCAAGACCTGGCCGTCCCTCTAAACTTTCAGCTCATACAAGGAGAAGACTGATCAGAGATGCAGCCAGGAGGCCCATGATCACTCTGGATGAACTGCAGAGATCTACAGCTGAGGTGGGAGACTCTGTCCATAGGACAACAATCAGTCGTATATTGCACAAATCTGGCCTTTATGGAAGAGTGGCAAGAAGAAAGCCATTTCTTAAAGATATCCATAAAAAGTGTTGTTTAAAGTTTGCCACAAGCCACCTGGGAGACACACCAAACATGTGGAAGAAGGTGCTCTGGTCAGATGAAACCAAAATTGAACTTTTTGGCAACAATGCAAAATGTTATGTTTGGCGTAAAAGCAACAGAGCTCATCACCCTGAACACACCATCGCCACTGTCAAACATGGTGGTGGCAGCATCATGGTTTGGGCCTGCTTTTCTTCAGCAGGGACAGGGAAGATGGTTAAAATTGATGGGAAGATGGATGGAGCCAAATACAGGACCATTCTGGAAGAAAACCTAATGGAGTCTGCTAAAGACCTGAGACTGGGACGGAGATTTGTCTTCCAACAAGACAATGATCCAAAACATAAAGCAAAATCTACAATGGAATGGTTCAAAAATAAACATATCCAGGTGTTAGAATGGCTAAGTCAAAGTCCAGACCTGAATCCAATCGAGAATCTGTGGAAAGAACTGAAAACTGCTGTTCACAAATGCTCTCCATCTAACCTCACTGAGCTCGAGCTGTTTTGCAAGGAGGAATGGGAAAAAATGTCAGTCTCTCGTTGTGCAAAACTGATAGAGACATACCCCAAGCGACTTACAGCTGTAATCGCAGCAAAAGGTGGCGCTACAAAGTATTAACTTAAGGGGGCTGAATAATTTTGCACGCCCAATTTTTCAGTTTTTGATTTGTTAAAAAAGTTTGAAATATCCAATAAATGTCGTTCCACTTCATGATTGTGTCCCACTTGTTGTTGATTCTTCACAAAAAAAATACAGTTTTATATCTTTATGTTTGAAGCCTGAAATGTGGCAAAAGGTCGCAAAGTTCAAGGGGGCCGAATACTTTCGCAAGGCACTGTATATTTCATTGGTCACCCCCAAAGCCAATTCCTACTTTGGCCACCTTTCCTTCGAGTTCTCTGGTGCCAATGACTGGAATGAATTGCAAAAATCACTGAAGCTGGAGACTTATATATCCCTCATTAACATTAAGCATCAGCTGTCAGAGTAGCTTATCATTGCACCTATACATAGCCCATCTGTAAATAGCCCATCCAACTACCTCATCCCCAGATTGTTAATTATTTATATTTTTGCTCCTTTGCACACCAGTATCTCTACTAGTATCTCTTGTATCTCACATTCATCTTCTGCACATCTATCACTCCAGTGTTTAATTGCTAAATTGTAATTGCTTCGCCACTACGGCCTATTTATTGCCTTACCTCCCTAATCTTACCTGATTTGCTCACACTGTATATAGACTTTTCTATTGTGTTATTGACTGTAGATTTGTTTATTCCGTGTGTAACTCTGTTGTTTTTTGTGTCGCACTGCTTTGCTTTATCTTGGCCAGGTCGCAGTTGTATATGAGAACTTGTTCTCAACTGGCCTACCTGGTTAAATGAAGGTGAAAAAAAAGTTGTACATGTCTTCTTGCCTCTGAGATAAAGATAGTTTAAATTGAAATATAACCCCAATAGTTGATTTTATCATGATTCCTGTGATCACTATCTTATGAATATGCAGCACATTTCATACTAATTTACATCAATAAACTTTTTCTATTATTTCAGCATTGTAGCATATCGCTACTCTCATGTTTTCAAACAGAATGAAAACGGCATCCTATCCAACAAAGACTCTACAATCATTTCTACAACTGAATGATCCTGTTATACTGCAGCTCCAATACAAGTGATGATAATTAGTGACATTTGATAATAAACCTGCTCTCAGAACTCACACTGCTAAACAGTTACTTTCCATAACAAATATATTTATAATGTTGAATTGCTAAGATGGTGACAGTGCTGCTCTATTATGGGACAAGCAGAATCAACAATCCCTGTCTATGCAAATCTCAGTTTCACTCTCACAGCTATCAGTCTAGCAGTTGAACAGTTTAACTAAGTGAAATACCCTGGGCTGGGCCAGATGTGAGGAAGTGGACTGGTTTAACATCTATGGTGGATTCACCATGTAATTAATAGACAGATAAAATGGTTATTATACTTTATGATAATAGCGTAAAGTGTATGTATCTACATATATGTGTCTCAAACACATCATGTCTCATTCACAGATCTAACAGCTCATGAAAATGGTTAATGCATGCTAGATGATCACATCAATAATTGGTTATCATCAATAACATCCCTATTCTTTCTCCTTCTGTACATCTTACTCTGCATATGGACTGGTAATGTGTTCCAAAACTATAAGTAACTTTTATATAAACGTTCAGTTCATGAACCAATATAACAAGTTACAGCCATGATGATGATGATGAAGATTAGGACAGTTATGACGATGTTGGAGAACGTGTGATTTGTATGATACTTTCTAGCCATTTTCAAAGTTGACCTCCTCTACTGACCAGTGTTCCATGTCACTGTCTTCCCCTCAGCACCTGGAATAAGTCCCTGTTGTAGCAGTAGAGTCACTGCGCAGTCTGACTGAGGGAGTTTTTTGTACGGCTCTGTATCACTGTGTGAACACCCAGGCACTTAAGTAGTGTGCACTCTGACAGTAGTAATATCCTGTATCTTCAACCTGGACTCCACTGATGGTCAGACTGAAGTCACTCCCAGATCCACTGCCACTGACTCGAGATGGAGTCCCAGACTGAAGGGTTTTAGCCCAGTATATCAGGAGTTTAGGAGCTCCTCCAGGTTTCTGTTGGTACCAGTGCAAATAGTGTCCATTGCCCTCACTGTATACAGCACTGCAGCACTTACAGCTGAGACTGACTGAGTGTCCCACTGAAATAGTTTCCACTGCAGGAGTCTTGAGTCACAGTGTACTGGCCTCTGAAACAGAGATGGCATGTAGAATTAGCATTCAATTGTTCATTAATTTGTCCTCATAGCATATTAACATAAACTGCAATGAGGTAATATAGCCTAATATTGCAATTTTCCTGAACATTTTCTGAAAAATATATTACCTTGGAGACAGAGGGCAAGTATCCAGATGAAGATGGTGCTAAAAGTCATGGTTGTTGTGGGTTCTGTTGTCATGAAGGACAGCTCTCAGTCATGAAGTGTTAAACTCACAGGGCTATAAACACTCCCAGACCACTGAAAGATGTACTGTTCTATATGGAAATAGTCCAATATGTGAATCCCCTTCTATTGATTATTGACTGAGAAATGGATCATATTGTTAATACTTTTATTAGACCAGATAACATTGGCTTTCTGTCTCTTTGCAGTGGTCAGGATCAGTAACTGCAATCTGTTTGTTGACTGTGATTCTGCTGACTGACTCTTGTTTTTCACATTTTGTTGCATCACAAATTGAGAGATATATAAACGCAACATGTAAAGTGTTGGTCCCATGTTTCATGAGCTGAAATATGTATTTATTTATCCCTTAATTTACCAGATAAATTGACTGAGAACACATTCTCAATTACAACATCTACCTGGGGAAATAAATAAAAGATCACAGAAATGTTCCATATTCTCTCAAAGAAGCGGTGTCACACCCTGATCTGTTTCACATGTTTTTGTACTTATCTCCACCCCCCTCTAGGTGTCGCCTTTCCTCCCAATTATGCCCAGTGTATTTATACCTGTGTTCTCTGTTTGTCTGTTGCCAGTTCCTTTTGTTCGTCAAGCCTACCAGCGGTTTTCCCTTTGCTCCTGTTGTTTTCTAGTTCCTGTTTTCTGGTATTGATCATCATTTCTTCCTTGAGCCTGCCTGCCATTCTGTACCTTGTCACACCAGCCTAGATTATTGACCTTTGCCTGCCCAACCCTGAGACTGCCTGCCATTCTGTACCTTTTGGATCTGGATTACTGACCTCTGCCTGTCCTTGACTTGTCATTTTGCCTGCCCCCTGTTCTTGTAATACACTTTTGTTACTTCGACACTGTCTGCATCTGGTTCTTCTCCTGAAACATGATAAGCTGATTAAACAGCATGATAATTACACAGGTGCACCTTGTGATAGGGACAATAAAAGGCCATTCTAAAATGTGCAGTCATGTCAGACAACACAATGCCACATATGTCTCAAGTTGAGGGAGCTTGCAATTGGAATGCTGACTGCAGGAATGTCCACCAGAGCTGTTGCCTGAGAATGTAATGTTAATTTCTCCATCATAAGCCGCCTCCAACGTCGTTCTAGAGAATTTGGCAGTACGTCCAACCGGACACACAACTGCAGACCACATGTATGATGTTGTGTGGGCGAGCAGTTTGCTGATGTCAACGATGTGAACAGAGTGCCCCATGATGGAGGTGGGGTATGGGCAGGCAAGCATAAGCTACGGACAACTAACACAATTGCATTTTATTGATGGCAATTTGAATGCACAGAGAATGCATTAGATCCTCAGGCCCATTGTCACGCCATACATCCGCCGCCATCACCTCATGTTTCAGCAGGATAATGCACAACCACATGTCGCAAGGATCTGTACAGAATTACTGTAAGCTGAAAATGTCCCAGTACTTCCATGGCCTGCATACTCAGTGGCAAATTTCAATTGGGCATGTTTGGAATGCTCTGGATTGATGTGTACGATAGGGTGTTCAAGTTCCCGCCAATACCCAGCAACTTTGCACAGTCATTGAAGAGTGGGGAAACATTCCACAGGCCACAATCAACAGCCTGATCAACTCTATGCGAAGGAGATGTATCGCATGAGGCAAATGGTGGTCACACCAGATACTGACTGATTTTCTGCATTTACATTTTTGTTCAGTATAAAACATAACAATGAATGGAAGTTAAAAACAGAGCGAAGTGCATAAAAGAGTTTCAAAGAGCAGGTTTAAAACATGTGCAGACAGTGATCAGCATTAGTCCTCCAACTTGCATTTAAAATCTTCAATCAGAATTAAATTATCAAATTACAAGATGGGGCAGCAACGCTACAGGAACTCTTACCAAACTCAGTTATTTTGTTTGGAACTGAGACAAGATACAGTGATGTGTTAGAGGTATTGTGTTGGTTACTAATCTAACAGCATCATGGTAGAGTGTCTACTATTAATATATTAATATAGTCAAACACAGGCTACATAGTTTCTGCAACCAGGACTTTTCTAGATTGAAAGAAAAAGAAGACTTGTTCCTAAAGGAAAAGGTCAGTTTAAGTTTAAGCTTTTTAGAGAGCTGTTGAATGTAAAAGGAATTTCGATAAGTCTGTTTTGGAATATACCAGATTTGAACGTTTGAAGATAGCTGGGTTCATGGTTCTCCATGAGATACTCAAGAAAAATGTGTTAAAATTAAATAAGGAACCAATGAAGGACTGAATATAATCTAACAGATTTGAAAATCTAACAGATCAGAAATAGATATTGTTGTTCAGCTCTACTACACACTGTGTCATTGTACTGGATCATCTCCTCCCCTCAGCACCTGCAGTAGGTCCCAGCTGTATCAGTACAGTCAGTGTACAGTCTGACTGAGGGAGGTTTTTGTACGGCTCTGTATCACTGTGTGAACACTGCACCTGTGTGGTCACTCTGACAGTAATAATCTCCTGCATCTTCAGCCTGGACTCCACTGATGGTCAGAGTGAAGTCACTCCCAGATCCACTGCCACTGAATCTAGATGGAGTCCCAGATTGAAGGAATTTAGCCCAGGATATTTGGAGTTTAGGAGCTTCTCCAGGTTTATGTTGGTACCAGAAAATATGGTTATTTGTATGCACATTACTGCTGGTTTTACAGTTCAGAGAGACTGACTGTCCTGGGAGAACAGCTTTCACTGCAGGAGTCTGAGTTACAATTATCTGTCCTCTGGATTCTGAAAAAGGAATTAAAAACACAATTAATTATTAAATACATATTGTTCTGAATATACATATTAAAAAGTCATATATATTCATCATTTGTGTACGTATCTTGAATTATGTTTTGTGCAGCAAGAAAAAATCTACAACATTGTAACCTTGAAAGCAGAGGGCCAGTGACCAGATGAAGATGGTGATAAAAGTCATGGTTGTGGGTTCTGTTGTCATGAAGGACAGCTCTCAGTCATGAAGTGGTAAACTCACAGGGATATAAACACTCCCAGACCACTGAAGTATGCACTGCTAATGCAAAGTGTCCTCTCTATGCAAATGGTAATCCGAGGAACAACCAACACCATCAATGCGGAGAACCGGATTTGTTTCAACGGCTATCTCACCATGGTATATAACAATAACGTATGATTAAGCAAAAAGTAGGTGCTTGTGCTTCCAGAATTCTAGTGGCTACTTACTATGGGGCTCCAGACAATCTGTTGAGGATAAAATAGGATTTTGTTTGTCTCCCCCCAGTGGTTAGAGCTGGTAACAACAAACCTCAGTGTTTCGGTGAATGTAGATCGAGATAAAAACCCACTGAGAGAAAGATATCCCACAGTAACAGAGATTATACAGTAGCATAACAGTCAATCAAACCCCACTCAAAGGAATTTAAATCTAAATGAGTTCACTTGAAACTAGGCCTAAAAGCACAAAGATTGCTTAAACACCAATGTGCATAAAATACACAAATATATGCATAATAGCAAACCTATTGTTTTGCAAATCTTAATGCAAAATCAAGATGTCCAGAATGTCATGTGGTTTTGACCAATTCTCGTTAAAGGATTCACTCAAGCCAATCCCATTGAAAGGTTTTGTTAAGTTCTATACATGACAGAAATGCATTCAGATAGTCCATTACACTTAGATTTAAGCACCTATACAAAGGGTTAAATAAGTGTTTGATTTCAGACAAAAAAAGTGGGATGGATGTTGAGTTTCTTAACAAAGCAACAGTGCCTCTTTGATAGATTACAGAACCTCTCCGAAAACAACGCAGGAGAGAAAAGACACAGGTCATTGTTTAAACACCTCTTTTCCAGAAGTCATTGTTGAGTCATTGCAGCTTTCCTGTGGTGCTACAAAACTGTCTTGAGATGATCCCTAATGCTTCCTCTGTCAGATTGAAATAATACTCAGGTTCAGTTGCGTCGCCCTCGTCTGGCACTGCTCTGCTGTTTTCATGAAGTCCTGGTCAGTCATTTGAGAGATCTCTGTATAAATGTGTTGAAGTTCAGTGTTTCCCCTCAGGTCCTAATGGGATCTGTCACTGCCCCACATGTCGAGGAGGGCTTCAGTCTCCTCAATGCTCCAGGGGAGATCTAGTTCCCACGGTGATGGACAGCTGCCTGATTCTGGAGAGCCTAAAAAGAGATTAGGAGATTGTTTGCTTACCTGTTCCTTGGACTTGTCCACCTGGGTCCTCTCGCATGTCTGTGGCACCGTTCGATTTCTCAGCCAGAGAATCACAGGATAGACACTTGTTCCCAAATATTTGCACAAACTGATCATAGAATTTGCACTCCTCTTCTTCCCCTCCAACCCTGGGAAAATAGAACGTAATATTTGGTTGTTGACTCAATGCTTATTCCTCATATCTGGTTAGTTAATGAGCTTTGCTTATCTAACATGAGCATGGCAAACCTCTGACCATGAATACACAACTGTTCCATCAGTATGGCGTCTTCATAATCAATTCACAATTATATATAGTGGTTATCAATTTCATATCCATATCTTATCCCCCATGGCTTACTGACTGCTCTCACAGAACTGGCGGAAGTTGACCTTTAGTAGCTTCACTCTAGACTGGCACTGTTGGGCTGTCCTCAGTTAGCCATCGTTGGCCATTGCCTGAGAGATCTCAGTGACAATGTGTCTGTTTTTGGTGCAGTCCTTCAGATCCTGCTGGACGTCGTCACTCCCCCAGATACTGAGGAGGACCCCGGTCTCACTGGCGCTCCAGGGGAACTTGGAGCTGTCAGTTAAAGGACGGCTAGCTGAAGACAGGTGACACCCAACGAACACATTGTTTACAATGGGAAGGGAATTGTGATGAAATTAAGTAAAGCATTGATTTGATTAATTAAATATATTCCATCTCAATTTATATCCGATGTTGAGGTGTAATTTATAAAGTAAAGAACTAGACATAAAACAGTAGTTATAAATCTTTTGCATTCACTTGTCATGGTGGAAGCTGGCCTTGAGTCGTTTGATGCGGGTGTGGTACTGCTCAGCCGTCCTGATGAACCCCTGGGCCTTCATCCTCCATGAGATGAACTCAAACACGTGTCTGTTCTTCAAGCAGCCGCGGAGGGAGAGCTGCACGTGGTCCTCACCCCAGACCTCTGTCACAGCGTAACTGACTGAGCCCTGGCCTTCAAAAAACAAAAATGAGACACGCATATGGAAGGTATGAGCGGCAGGGATTAATTTGCGCAATATGTTTTTGGGATGCTTTAGGTGGCTACTAAAATATATTTTTAAAGATTGATTGTGACTAGGGTCCTGATTTGACCTGATAACTGCTGGCACGGACACAGGAAAAATACAGGACCATAATTACATTAGACTTAGAGGTTAAGGATGATGAGGGGGCACCATACATGTTTCCTGATCTGGTTCCTCAGTGGGATGTGGCCTGAAGTCATCACACAAATCAACAATCTCTGCATCGAGGGAGTGAGTGTCGTTGCCTAGCACCGGCTCCAGGAACCTGTAGTATCTGAAGAGTAAGGGCTCCCCTCTGTTTCTGTAGGTATGACCAGAGGTAGGAGGTGGAGAACAGTGGGAGGTGATTTGTAACAGGTCCCAATTTAATCACCATGACTCACCTTACCCACAAATAATCTGTGCTTTGCACTTACGTCCTGCTGTGGAGACACCTTCGGTAAGTTTTCCTCAGCCGCTTAACCCTCAAGTGGCACTGCTCAGCCGTTTTGAATTGCCAAATGGTGGCCAGCTTCTCCGCTATGTCGGCGAAAATGTGCCCTTTGCCAACGCAACCTCGGAGGCTCTTCTGGACCTCCTCGTTCCCACACAGCTCAATGAGGGCCAGCGTCTCGGACTCTGACCACGGGGTATATCTCATCCCTTCAGCACCTGCTCTGGGATCATAGGTACGGCTAGATCCAGATCATAGGTACGGCTCTGCTGATTTGATTGACTGAGTCTTCAATGTAAACAGATAAACCGTCTGTACTGCCAATGTACCTGTGTCCTGGTCTACTGTTTGATCATCTCTTTCATCATACTCATCAATGGAGACCACTTCATGACCAAGTATTTGCTCCAACTGATTGTAGAACTTATGTTCAGCTCCCTTTCTTCCACATCTGAGAATAGCAGACAGAAAAGGAAGCCATTTAAAAAACTTGAGATGGAGTATTCTGGCTATGGGTTAGACTAGAGTAAACTTATTTGCATGTTTCTGCAAAATAATATCAACATAAAAACATCAGAAAGTGTCCAATTTAAATCTGTGGGGTACAAACATACTGTGCTGGTG
>NW_026289474.1:0-8891 GCF_023373465.1 Oncorhynchus keta
GTCATGACTAAATATTAAATGATTTATCTGCATCTCTGTTACATTGTCATAACAAATATTAAATGATTTATCTGCATCTCTGTTACATTGTTATGACTAAATATTAAATTATTTATCTGGTTACTCTTTGACTAAATATTAAATGATTTATCTACATTGTCATGACTAAATATTAAATGATTTATCTGCATCTCTATTTGCACTGTCATGACTAAATATTAAATGATTTATCTGCATCTCTGTTACATTGTCATGACTAAATATTAAATTATTTATCTGCATCTCTGTTGCATTGTCATGACTAAATATGAAATGATTTATCTGCATCTCTGTTGCATTGTCATGACTAAATATTAAATGATTTATCTGCATCTCTGTTGCATTGTCATGACTAAATATTAAATGATTTATCTGCATCTCTGTTGCATTGTCATGACTAAATATTAAATGATTTATCTGCATCTCTGTTGCATTGTCATGACTAAATATTAAATGATTTACCTGCATCTCTGTTGCATTGTCATGACTAAATATGAAATGATTTATCTGCATTCCTGTTGCATTGTCATGACTAAATATTAAATGATTTATCTGCATCTCTGTTGCATTGTCATGACTAAATATGAAATGATTTATCTGCATCTCTGTTGCATTGTCATGACTAAATATTAAATGATTTATCTGTATCTCTGTTGCATTGTCATGACTAAATATTAAATGATTTATCTGCATCTCTGTTGCATTGTTATGACTAAATATTAAATGATTTATCTGCATCTCTGTTACATTGTCATGACTAAATATTAAATGATTTATCTGCATCTCTGTTGCATTGTCATGACTAAATATTAAATGATTTATCTGCATCTCTGTTACATTGTCATGACTAAATATGAAATGATTTATCTGCATCTCTGTTGCATTGTCATGACTAAATATTAAATGATTTATCTGCATCTCTGTTGCATTGTCATATTAAATATTAAATGACTAAATATTAAATGATTTATCTGCATCTCTGTTGCATTGTCATGACTAAATATTAAATGATTTATCTGCATCTCTGTTGCATTGTCATGACTAAATATTAAATGATTTATCTGCATCTCTGTTGCATTGTCATGACTAAATATGAAATGATTTATCTGCATCTCTGTTGCATTGTCATGACTAAATATTAAATGATTTATCTGCATCTCTGTTGCATTGTCATGACTAAATATTAAATGATTTATCTGCATCTCTGTTGCATTGTCATGACTAAATATTAAATGATTTATCTGCATCTCTGTTGCATTGTCATGACTAAATATTAAATGATTTATCTGCATCTCTGTTGCATTGTCATAACTAAATATTAAATGATTTATCTGCATCTCTGTTACATTGTCATGACTAAATATTAAATGATTTATCATTGTCATAACTAAATATTAAATGATTTATCTGCATCTCTGTTGCATTGTCATAACTAAATATTAAATGATTTATCTGCATCTCTGTTGCATTGTCATGACTAAATATTAAATGATTTATCTGCATCTCTGTTGCATTGTCATGACTAAATATTAAATGATTTATCTGCATCTCTGTTGCATTGTCATAACTAAATATTAAATTATTTATCTGCATCTCTGTTGCATTGTCATAACTAAATATTAAATGATTTATCTGCATCTCTGTTGCATTGTCATGACTAAAATATTATCTCTGTTGCAAATGATTTATCTGCATCTCTGTTGCATTGTCATGACTAAATATTAAATGATTTATCTGCATCTCTGTTGCATTGTCATGACTAAATATTAAATGATTTATCTGCATCTCTGTTGCATTGTCATGACTAAATATTAAATGATTTATCTGCATCTCTGTTGCATTGTCATGACTAAATATTAAATGATTTATCTGCATCTCTGTTGCATTGTCATGACTAAATATTAAATGATTTATCTGCATCTCTGTTGCATTGTCATGACTAAATATTAAATGATTTATCTGTCATCTCTGTTGCATTGTCATGACTAAATATTAAATGATTTATCTGCATCTCATTGTCATGCTAAATATTAAATGATTTATCTGCATCTCTGTTGCATTGTCATGACTAAATATTAAATGATTTATCTGCATCTCTGTTGCATTGTCATGACTAAATATTAAATGATTTATCTGCATCTCTGTTGCATTGTCATGACTAAATATTAAATGATTTATCTGCATCTCTGTTGCATTGTCATGACTAAATATTAAATGATTTATCTGCATCTCTGTTGCATTGTCATGACTAAATATTAAATGATTTATCTGCATCTCTGTTGCATTGTCATGACTAAATATTAAATGATTTATCTGCATCTCTGTTCATTGTCATGACTAAATATTAAATGATTTATCTGCATCTGACTGTTAATCATGACTAAATATTAAATGATTTATCTGCATCTCTGTTGCATTGTCATGACTAAATATTAAATGATTTATCTGCATCTCTGTTACATTGTCATGACTAAATATGAAATGATTTATCTGCATCTCTGTTGCATTGTCATAACTAAATATGAAATGATTTATCTGCATTCTGTTACATTGTCATGACTAAATATTAAATGATTTATCTGCATCTCTGTTGCATTGTCATGACTAAATATTAAATGATTTATCTGTTACATTGTCATATTTATCTGCATCTCTGTTGCAATATTAAAATGATTTATCTGCATCTCTGTTGCATTTTCATGACTAAATATTAAATGATTTATCTGCATCTCTGTTGCATTGTCATAACTAAATATTAAATGATTTATCTGCATCTCTGTTGCATTGTCATGACTAAATATTAAATGATTTATCTGCATCTCTGTTACATTGTCATGACTAAATATTAAATGATTTATCTGCATCTCTGTTGCATTGTCATAACTAAATATTAAATGATTTATCTGCATCTCTGTTGCATTGTCATGACTAAATATTAAATGATTTATCTGCATCTCTGTTACATTGTCATGACTAAATATTAAATGATTTATCTGCATCTCTGTTACATTGTCATGACTAAATATTAAATGATTTATCTGCATCTCTGTTGCATTGTCATGACTAAATATTAAATGATTTATCTGCATCTCTGTTACATTGTCATGACTAAATATTAAATGATTTATTATCTGTTACATTGTCATGACTAAATATGAAATGATTTATCTGCATCTCTGTTACATTGTCATGACTAAATATTAAATGATTTATCTGCATCTCTGTTGCATTGTCATGACTAAATATTAAATGATTTATCTGCATCTCTGTTGCATTGTCATAACTAAATATTAAATGATTTATCTGCATCTCTGTTGCATTGTCATGACTAAATATTAAATGATTTATCTGCATCTCTGTTACATTGTCATGACTAAATATTAAATGATTTATCTGCATCTCTGTTACATTGTCATGACTAAATATGAAATGATTTATCTGCATCTCTGTTACATTGTCATGACTAAATATTAAATGATTTATCTGCATCTCTGTTACATTGTCATGACTAAATATTAAATGATTTATCTGCATCTCTGTTGCATTTTCATAACTAAATATTAAAATGATTTATCTGCATCTCTGTTGCATTGTCATGACTAAATATTAAATGATTTATCTGCATCTCTGTTACATTGTCATGACTAAATATGAAATGATTTATCTGCATCTCTGTTACATTGTCATGACTAAATATTAAATGATTTATCTGCATCTCTGTTACATTGTCATGACTAAATATTAAATGATTTATCTGCATCTCTGTTACATTGTCATGACTAAATATGAAATGATTTATCTGCATCTCTGTTACATTGTCATGACTAAATATTAAATGATTTATCTGCATCTCTGTTACATTGTCATAACTAAATATTAAATGATTTATCTGCATCTCTGTTACATTGTCATGACTAAATATGAAATGATTTATCTGCATCTCTGTTACATTGTCATGACTAAATATTAAATGATTTATCTGCATCTCTGTTGCATTGTCATAACTAAATATGAAATGATTTATCTGCATCTCTGTTGCATTGTCATGACTAAATATTAAATGATTTATCTGCATCTCTGTTGCATTGTCATGACTAAATATTAAAATGATTTATCTGCATCTCTGTTGCATTTTCATGACTAAATATTAAATGATTTATCTGCATCTCTGTTACATTGTCATGACTAAATATGAAATGATTTATCTGCATCTCTGTTACATTGTCATGACTAAATATGAAATGATTTATCTGCATCTCTGTTACATTGTCATGACTAAATATTAAATGATTTATCTGCATCTCTGTTGCATTGTCATCACTAAATATTAAATGATTTATCTGCATCTCTGTTGCATTGTCATAACTAAATATTAAAATGATTTATCTGCATCTCTGTTGCATTTTCATGACTAAATATTAAATGATTTATCTGCATCTCTGTTACATTGTCATGACTAAATATTAAATGATTTATCTGCATCTCTGTTACATTGTCATGACTAAATATTAAATGATTTATCTGCATCTCTGTTACATTGTCATGACTAAATATGAAATGATTTATCTGCATCTCTGTTACATTGTTATGACTAAATATTAAATGATTTATCTGCATCTCTGTTACATTGTCATGACTAAATATTAAATGATTTATCTGCATCTCTGTTGCATTGTCATGACTAAATATTAAATGATTTATCTGCATCTCTGTTGCATTGTCATAACTAAATATTAAATGATTTATCTGCATCTCTGTTGCATTGTCATGACTAAATATGAAATGATTTATCTGCATCTCTGTTGCATTGTCATAACTAAATATTAAATGATTTATCTGCATCTCTGTTGCATTGTCATGACTAAATATTAAATGATTTATCTGCATCTCTGTTACATTGTCATGACTAAATATTAGTTAAATGATTTATCTGCATCTCTGTTGCATTGTCATGACTAAATATGAAATGATTTATCTGCATCTCTGTTGCATTGTCATAACTAAATATGAAATGATTTATCTGCATCTCTGTTACATTGTCATGACTAAATATTAAATGCCAGCTTGCTAATCAGCATGACCCCTGGCTGGAAACGGAAGTAACTTAAGATACCTCAATGGACTTCTATCTGTTTACAACTACATTAAACAATAATAATTACTTCTATAGCTCTTTTTTAAAACCCAAAGGTGATTATAGTTTCATTTTATTCTAGCAACAAGTTCAATTACTAGTCAAATGTCCACCTTACAGAGACAAACGTACTAACAAATTCTATCATGGTTTCAATTGTACTTCAGTTGGAGTGGATTGTTGCCTGGTACGGGTGGCCTCTCATTCAATTTCTATTTGAATCAAACACAATGATACATACCGTCCCGTTCCCAATAAATTTGTCCCCTGATGAGACAAACTTGTTCCACATCATTGTCAGGCCAGTGAAACGGTCCTTGAAATAAGATGCCAAAGGTTAAGAGTTAAACATTCAGAATAGCCAAATGATGTTCTCTTGGCACAATGTGGCAAACAGAGTGTTTCTCATTTGTGATGGTGTTTATGGCTGCCAGAACAATAGCACATCTATAACAGACCAACTATGAAATAACAGTTCCCAGAGTCTGATATGTCCGTTCAGGGTATATAACAAACAACTGACTGATTGCTGCACTCAAACCCCGGTCTCTCGATAGAAAGATACTAATGTGAGATTTCTTCATCACACTATGAGTTTTTTAAATTGAAGCCCAATCGGTGGACCAGCCAACACTAAAAAGGAACCTGTGGCTTCTCCTTTTCAGGTTAAAATATGACAAATGACATCTTTCTCAATCTCAGTGACAACATCACTGCTGGTGTGCTATTCTGCACAACTGATTTCACAAGAGAGAGCAACTGTGAAAGTTATCTAGACAAGTCATCTTGTAGTGCCTGAAATAGTCCTCTTGTAGTTGAGTTAGAAGCAGCCCATGGTTGTTGTTTTTTAAAAGAAAAGAGTAGAGCGTCTCTACAGTGTAATACAGACATGGTTGACTTGCAGCAATGATTCCTTGAGGATCTCCAGGGTTCCTCGAGTCACCACTAATTCTATGAGTGTAGTCTTTACTTGCTTTGATTGTGTTCTGCTACTAACAAACAGCCAAACTGCTGCTGCCCCTTCCCTGTCCCTGTCCATGAGAGACAACACATGCAATAAACTCCTAATGAACCTACTGGAGTTATTCATTTAAACACCACTGGCCGGCCTGACGTGAAGGTTACTTTTTGATTGATGAGTTAATGAGATGAGATTGATGAGTTAATGAGATGAGATTGATGAGTTAATGAGATGAGATTGATGAGTTAATGAGATGAGATTGATGAGTTAATGAGATGAGATTGATGAGTTAATGAGATGAGATTGATGAGTTAATGAGATGAGATTGATGAGTTAATGAGATGAGATTGATGAGTTAATGAGATGAGATTGATGAGTTAATGAGATGAGATTGATGAGTTAATGAGATGAGATTGATGAGTTAATGAGATGAGATTGATGAGTTAATGAGATGAGATTGATGAGTTAATGAGATGAGATTGATGAGTTAATGAGATGAGATTGATGAGTTAATGAGATGAGATTGATGAGTTAATGAGATGAGATTGATGAGTTAATTAGATGAGATTGATGAGTTGACTTTGTTCTGGAGGAACCACAAACTTGTGCCATAGGAATCAATGTGACTGAGTGTACATACTGGCACTGCAAACATGGTGCACATGTTCAGCATTTTAGATCATGTAGCTAATAAAAATCTATTTTGCAACAAGATTTTCATGTTTTATGATGTTATGTTACAGAATACCTGTCAATGATAATAATGTCTTCTTTGTCATACACAGTTTTTGATTTGCAATTTGTGAGCATGATGAATTTCCACTTGTCATTAAATAAGTATTAGCTCCACTGTTTGGTGGTGACAGAGTAGGCCCTACTAGGAGTTGAACGCTAGCTACTGTAAACAGACTGGTACCCAGGCTAGTGTTGAGACACACAGCTCTGAAGTGGGACCCAGGCTAGTGTTGAGACACACAGCTCTGAAGTGGTACCCAGGCTAGTGTTGAGACACACAGCTCTGAAGTGGGACCCAGGCTAGTGTTGAGACACACAGCTCTGAAGTGGGACCCAGGCTAGTGTTGAGACACACAGCTCTGAAGTGGTACCCAGGCTAGTGTTGAGACACACAGCTCTGAAGTGGTACCCAGGCTAGTGTTGAGACACACAGCTCTGAAGTGGTACCTGGAGTAGTATTGAGACACACAGCTCTGAAGTGATACCCAGGCTAGTGTTGAGACAGAGCTCTGAAGTGGTACCCAGGCTAGCGTTGAGACACACAGCTCTGATGTGGTACCCAGGCTAGTGTTGAGACACACAGCTCTGAAGTGGTACCCAGGCTAGTGTTGAGAGACACAGCTCTGAAGTGGTACCCAGGCTAGTGTTGAGACACACAGCTCTGAAGTGGTACCTGGAGTAGTATTGAGACACACAGCTCTGAAGTGGTACCTGGAGTAGTATTGAGACACACAGGTCTGAAGTGGTACCCAGGCTAGTGTTGAGACACACAGCTCTGAAGTCAACTTTCAGTGGGAATGGAAGCTGTTCCCTCCTGTTCTAACCAATTTTAAATCTCCTCAACTGTCAAATGTTCTCCTTGGTTTCTTTCAACAGATACTTTATTTTTTAAATTTTGTTTACCAAAAAAATGACAAGTGAACCCCCACTGAAAACATAATCATCCCACATTTCACCAGAATCTGAGTGTCAAAAGGATATGTTTGATGAGTTAACACAGCTCTACCCTGTGTTGTGGGAAAGGGACAGTTAAACCTCTTTAATGCTTATATAATACAAGATCTCTTTAAGGCTGTATAGCTTCTTGCATTCCAGAAAGTTCCTGCTTGTGTATGTATATGTGGGTGTGCAACAACACACCATCTGGGCAGACAGCAGAAGGTGCCTACATCAGAGAAACGGTATCCTGTTGTTTACACACCTAACTAGAAGACTAGAATAACCTGCTGTTGCTGTAGAACAAGACGACCAATTCAGTTAGTCTGTATCTTTTACCCAAGTTTCATCTCATTGTCCACACATCAATCAATCAATCAAATGTATTTATAAAGCCCTTCTTACATCAGCTGATGTCACATAGTGCTGTACAGAAACCCAGCCTAAAACCCCAAACAGCAAGCAATGCAGGTGTAGAAGCACGGTGGCTAGGAAAAACTCCCTAGAAAGGCCAAAACCTAGGAAGAAACTTAGAGAGGAACCAGGCTATGAGGGGTGGCCAGTCCTCTTCTGGCTGTGCCGGGTGGAGATTATAACAGAACATGGCCAAGATGTTCAAATGTTCATATATGACCAGCAGGGTCAACTAATAATAATCGCAGTGGTTGTAGAGGGTGCAACAGGTCAGCACCTCAGGAGTAAATGTCAGTTGGCTTTTCATATCCGATCATTCAGAGTATCTCTACTGCTCCTGCTGTCTCTATAGAGAGTTGAAAACAGCAGGTCCAGGACAAGGCAGCATGTCCGGTGAACAGGTCAGGATTCCATAGCCGCAGGCAAAACAGTTGAAACTGGAGCAGCAGCAGGTGGACTGGGGACAGCAGGTGGACTGGGGACAGCAAGGAGTCATCAGGCCAGGTAGTCCTGAGGCATGGTCCTAGGGCTCAGGTCCTCCGTGAGAGAGAAAGAAAGAGAGAGAATTAGAGAGAGCACACTTAAATTCACACAGGACACAGGATAGACAGGAGAAATACTCCCGATATTACAAACTGACCCTAACCCCACGACACATAAACTATTGCAGCA
>NW_026289475.1:0-112360 GCF_023373465.1 Oncorhynchus keta
ACCAGTCATCAGGACATTAAGGAGTAGGGGGGGTAAAGGATGGTGACTAGATGTAGACCAGTCATCAGGACATTAAGGAGTAGGGGGGGTAAAGGATGGTGGTGACTTGACAGGCCACTAGGACTTACCAAAAGGCAACTAAATACTCTTAGACCATGAGAAACAAGATTCACTGGTCTGATGAAACCAAGATTGAACACTTTGGCCTGAATGCCAAGTGTTAAGTCTGGAGGAAACCTGGCAGCATCCCTACGGTGAAACATGGTGGTGGCAGCATCATGCTGTTGGGCTGTTCTTCAGCGGCAGGGACTGGGAGACTAGTCAAGATCAAGGCCAAGATCAACGGAACAAAGTAGAGAGAGATCCTTAATGAAAACCTTCCCCAAAGCACTCAGGACCTCAAACTGGAGCGAAGCTTCACCTTCCAACAGGACAAGGACCCTAAGCCCACAGCCAAGACAACGCAGGAGTGGCTTCAGTCTCTGAATGTCCTTGAGAGGATCTGCAGAGAAGAATGGGAGAAACTCCCCAAATACAGGTGTATCAAGCTTGTAGCATCATACCCAAGAAGACTCAAGGCTGTAATCGCTGCCAAAGGTGCTTCAACAAATTACTGAGTAAAGGGTCTGAAAAATTAGGTACATTTCTGTAGTTTAAAAAAATGATAATAATAAATGGGCAAACATTTGTTTTTGCTTTGTCATGATGGGGTTGTGTGTGTAGATTGATAAGGGGGGGATTGCAAGTCAATCCGCCATCATCCACCTATTGAGTTGAATGTCCGTTCTTGTGATTCCAATTCTATGGTGCTGCTGCCTGCTACCAACCAACAGTTCTGTTCAGCAGGTTATCCAGGTCAACAACAAACCCAGCAGGAAACCTCTCTGCCTTCCTTCCTGCCTGGTGTCGGGTTTCACACAACAGCCAAATATAAGCCTGGGAACACCTCACACTATTACATAGACTAGTACCATTTGATAACCCTACTGGTACCGCTGAAGGCAGCACTGATGAAGTGACAGGGAATAGGCTTTTTTTGTGTCGACGTGAAAGGGTGTAATCTGTCTGTCCACGAGAAGAGTTCACGGCTTTAGATTGATTCTCTAAACCGTTTGGTTCTGGCTGTTAAGGGAAACATCAGACTGAAGTTGGTAGATTCAGAGAGCATTGAGAGCAATGTCCACAATGGGGCCAGAGTCAGGCAGATGGATGTGGGGGTGGCTGATGTCTCAGTCTTCAGCTGCTTCCTACACGGAGCAGGCAGTTATGGAGCCAACACAAGGTCTTATATAGGCGGATTGATGTGTATCAGTTCAGAAAGTAGGAGTCATGTTTAGAAAACTCTATAGGTTATGAAATACACCTAACATGGTCTGACAGCATCTGTAACAAAACAAAACTCATCGGCTCAGTCCATAATACTGTAATAACAGTGTCACCTATTCTTCATATATCTGTTCTTCTTCAGCCTTTTATACATAAGAGCCTGGTCCCTGTGAGAGAGATGGGCACCTGGGAGTCAGTGTGTGAAGTGGGCCTCTTCCTCAGAGCAGCTGGGACTCCCTGCCCGCCACGGCGCCCGCCTCCCTCCTCCCTGGCTGACTTGCTCCTTCCTTCCCTCCCTTCCCTCCCCTCCCCTTCCCCTCCCTCCCCTGCCCGCCTCCCTCCCTCCCTGCCCGCCACAGCGCCCGCCTCCCTCCCTCTTTCCCTCCCTGCCTGCCCGCCTCCCTCCCTCCCTCCTTCCTTCCCTCCCTGCCTGCCCGCCACAGCGCCCGCCTCCCTCCCTCCCTCCCTCCCTCCCTCCCTCCCCCCCTCCCTCCCCGCCTCCCTCCCACCTCCTTCCCTCCCTGCCTGCCCGCCTCCCTCCCTCCCTCTTTCCCTCCCTGCCTGCCCGCCTCCCTCCCTCCCTCCTTGCCTGCCCGCCACAGCGCCCGCCTCCCTCCCTCCCTCCCCTCCCTGCCCGCCTCCCTCCCTCTTTCCCTCCCTGCCTGCCCGCCTCCCTCCCTCCCTCCCTGCCCGCCACAGCGCCCGCCTCCCTCCCTCCCTGCCCGCCACAGCGCCCGCCTCCCTCCCTCTTTCCCTCCCTGCCCGCCACAGCGCCCGCCTCCCTCCCTCTTTCCCTCCCTGCCCGCCACAGCGCCCGCCTCCCTCCCTCCCTGCCTGCCCGCCTCCCTCCCTGCCTGCCCGCCTCCCTCCCTCTTTCCCTCCCTGCCTGCCCGCCTCCCTGCCTCTTTCCCTCCCTGCCTGCCCGCCCCGCCTCCCTCCCTCCCTCCTTCCCTCCCTGCCCGCCACAGCGCCCGCCTCCCTCCCTTCCTCTTCCCCTCCCTGCCTGCTCCGCCTCCCTCCCTCCCTCCCTCCCTCCCTGCCCGCCACAGCGGCGGCCTCCCTCCCTCCCTCCCTCTTTCCCTCCCTGCCCGCCACAGCGCCCGCCTCCCTCCCTCCTTCCCGCCACAGCGCCCGCCTCCCCCCTCCCTCCCTGCCTGCCCGCCTCCCTCCCTCCCTCTTTCCCTCCCTGCCTGCCCGCCTCCCTCCCTCTTCCCTCCCTCCCTCCTTCCCTCCCTGCCCGCCACAGCGCCCGCCTCCCTCCCTCCCTCTTTCCCTCCCTGCCTGCCCGCCTTCCTCCCTCCCTCCCTCCCTGCCCGCCACAGCGCCCGCCTCCCTCCCTCCCTCCTCCCCTCCCTGCCCGCCACAGCGCCCGCCTCCCTCCCTCCTCCCCTCCCTGCCCGCCACAGCGCCCGCCTCCCTCCCTCCTCCCCTCCCTGCCCGCCACAGCGCCCGCCTCCCTCCCTCCTCCCCTCCCTGCCCGCCACAGCGCCCGCCTCCCTCCCTCCTCCCCTCCCTGCCCACCACAGCTCCCGCCTCCCTCCCTCGGAGGAGGAGAGGCCGCGGAGGAGGAGAGGCCGCGGAGGAGGAGAGGCTGCGGAGGAGGAGAGGCTGCGGAGGAGGAGAGGCCGCGGGTGGAGGGAACAGAATAATAACAAACACCTCAGCTCCAGTCCTGACAGAAAGACTGATGTCCCACCATTTAGCTGGAGATAAATCAAGATGGATGCCAGAAGCACTTACTGATTAAGTGTCAGGAATCAGAAGTGCCCCACTCACAGCCAATACACTACAGTCCAGTCTGGCTCTCTGTCAAGTAGAATACTAGAGAAGGCCATGCTGGGAGGACAAAAGAAACGTCTTATCCTCCCCACTGGAATCAGACAGACCTGGATCCGAGGGGCATCTGGATCAGTCTGATTAAAACGGACAGGTCGCCCCACCGGGAGGTTAAACAGACAGGTCGCCCCACCGGGAGGTTAAACAGACAGGTCGCCCCACCTGGAGGTTAAACATACAGGTCGCCCCACCGGGAGGTTAAACAGACAGGTCGCCCCACCGGGAGGTTAAACAGACAGGTCACCCCACGGGGAGGTTAAACAGACAGGTCGCCCCACGGGGAGGTTAAACAGACAGGTCTCCCCACCGGGAGGTTAAACAGACAGGTCGCCCCACCGGGAGGTTAAACAGACAGGTCGCCCACCGGGAGGTTAAACAGACAGGTCGCCCCACCGGGAGGTTAAACAGACAGGTCGCCCACCGGGAGGTTAAACAGACAGGTCGCCCCACCGGGAGGTTAAACAGACAGGTCGCCCCACCGGGAGGTTAAACAGACAGGTCACCCCACCGGGAGGTTAAACAGACAGGTCGCCCCACCGGGAGGTTAAACAGACAGGTCGCCCCACCGGGAGGTTAAACAGACAGGTCGCCCCACCGGGAGGTTAAACAGACAGGTCACTCCCACCGGGAGGTTAAACAGACAGGTCACCCCACCGGGAGGTTAAACAGACAGGTCGCCCCACCGGGAGGTTAAACAGACAGGTCACTCCCACCGGGAGGTTAAACAGA
Source organism: Oncorhynchus keta (assembly GCF_023373465.1). Taxonomy (NCBI): domain Eukaryota; kingdom Metazoa; phylum Chordata; class Actinopteri; order Salmoniformes; family Salmonidae; genus Oncorhynchus; species Oncorhynchus keta. The sequence goes on from NW_026289475.1 coordinate 3,892, forward strand.
CAGGTCGCCCCACCGGGAGGTTAAACAGACAGGTCACCCCACCGGGAGGTTAAACAGACAGGTCGCCCCACCGGGAGGTTAAACAGACAGGTCGCCCCACCGGGAGGTTAAACAGACAGGTCGCCCGAGAGGTTAAACGAACAGGTCGCCCCCGCCGAGGTTAAACAGACAGGTCGCCCCACCGGGAGGTTAAACAGACAGGTCGCCCACCGGGAGGTTAAACAGGCAAGGTCGCCCCACCGAGAGGTGGAAACAGACAGGTCGCCCCACCGGAGGTTAAACAGACAATTAAGCCCCACCGGGGAGGTTAAACGAACAGGTGGCCCACCCCGGAGTTAAACAGACAGGTCGCCCCACCGGGAGGTTAAACAGACAGGTAAGCCCCCACCTGAGGTTAAACAGACAGGTCGCCCCACCGGGAGGTTAAACAGACAGGCCGCCCCACCGGGAGGTTAAACAGACAGGTCACCCCACCGGGAGGTTAAACAGACAGGTCGTCCCCACCGGGAGGTTAAACAGACAGGTCGTCCCACCGGGGGTTAAACAGACAGGTCGCCCCCACCGGGAGGTTAAACAGACAGGCCGCCCCCACCGGGAGGTTAAACAGAGCCCCAGGTCGAATTAAGCCCCACCGGAGGTTAAACAGACAGGTCGCCCCACCGGGAAGGTTAAACAGACAGGTCACCCCACCGGGGGAGGTTAAACAGACAGGTCGCCCCACCGGGAGGTTAAACAGACAGGTAAGCCCCACCGAGGTTAAACAGACAGGTCGCCCCACCGGAGGTTAAACAGACAGGTCGCTGGGAGGTTAAACAGACAGGTCGCCCCACCGGGGAGGTTAAACAGACAGGTCGCCCCACAGGGAGGTTAAACAGACAGGTCGCCCCACCGGGAGGTTAAACAGACAATGGTAAGTTCCACCGGGAGGTTAAACAGACAGGTCACCCCACCGGGAGTAGTTAAAAACAGGTCGCCCCACCGGGAGGTTAAAGCAGACAGGTGGCCCCACGGAGGTTAAACAGACAGGTCAGCCCCATCGGGAGGTTAAGCAGACAGGTCGCTCCCACCGGGAGGTTAAACAGACAGGTCGCCCCACCTGGGAGGTTAAACAGACAGGTCACCCCACCGGGAGGTTAAACAGACCAGGTCGCCCCCCGGGGGAGGTTAAACAGACAGGTCGCCCACCGGGAGGTTAAACAGACAGGTCGCCCCACCGGGAGGTTAAACAGACAGGCGCCCCACCGGGAGGTTAAACAGACAGGTCGCCCCACCGGAGGTTAAACAGACAGGTCGCCCCACCGGGAGGTTAAACAGACAGGTCACCCCACCGGGAGGTTAAACAGACAGGTCGCCCCACCGGGAGGTTAAACAGACAGGTCGCCCCACCGGGAGGTTAAACAGACAGGTCGCCCCACCGGGAGGTTAAACAGACAGGTCGCCCACCGGGAGGTTAAACAGACAGGTCGCCCCACCGGGAGGTTAAACAGACAGGTCACCCCACCGGGAGGTCAAACAGACAGGTCGCCCCACCGGGAGGTTAAACAGACAGGTCGCCCCACCGGGAGGTTAAACAGACAGGTCGCCCCACCGGGAGGTTAAACAGACAGGTCGCCCCACCGGGAGGTTAAACAGACAGGTCGCCCCACCGGGAGGTTAAACAGACAGGTCGCCCCACCGGGAGGTCAAACAGACAGGTCGCCCCACCGGGAGGTTAAACAGACAGGTCTCCCACCGGGAGGTTAAACAGACAGGTCGCCCCACCGGGAGGTTAAACAGACAGGTCATTTCCACCTGGAGGTTGAATGATATATCGTTTACCGGAGGTTAAATGAGATAGTCAACACCTGGGAGAAAGAACAGATAAAGGCCAACCGAGGTTAAACAGATACAGGTCACTCCCACCGGGAGGCTGGGAATGATAGTCACTCAAATTCTGGGAGGTTGAACGAGACAGGTCGCCACTGGAGGTTAAACAGATAGTCGCCCACCGGAGGTTAACACAGGTCACTTCCACTGTTTTAATTTAAAATTGGTAGAAATGTTAAAACTTGTGGAAAACACATCTTATTGAAGGGATCTTCAACGGGACGATCTTTTCTTGAACGGACAGTCGGGAACATAATGACAAATCATTTGTAGACTGGAAATTGACCACAAGAAGAACAAATCAGATAATATGACTAAAACAATTGTTTCAAACCTTGATTAAATTGTATATGACCACGTGTCTCTGTCATGCCTGGGCCTGGGGGAATACCTGGGAACAGATTTACTAAATTAAAAATCACTTGGTGTTTTTACAGTCTTATGGTCCAACAATGTTATGGTCCAACAATGAAGCCAGCCGACCAGTGGGCACAGAGCAGCTTTAAGCAAGCCACCAGGGCAAACCAGCTGCTTTAATCAAGCCGACTCAGTGGGCACAGAGCTGCTTTGCCAGCCGACCAGTGGGCACAGAGCTGCTTTTGACCAGGGTAAGACAGAGCCGTTTTGGGCCAACCAGGTGGGCACAGAGCTGCTTTGCCAGCCAACTAGCGGGCACCGAGCTGCTGGCCAGCCACCAGTGGGCACAGAGCTGCTTTGCCAGCCTATCCACCGAGCTGTTTTGCCAGCCAACCAGTGGGCACCGAGCTGCTTTAAGCCAGGCAACCAGTTTGGGCCAGCCAACCAGTGGGCACCGAGCTGCTTTGGGCTAAGCCGACCAGTGGGCACCGAGCGAGCCAGCCAACCAGTGGGCGCCGAGCTGCTTTAAGCAAGCCAACCAGCTTTAAGCCAGCCAACCAGTGGGCAGAGCTGCTTTAAGCCAGCCGACTAGTGGCACCAGGCGCTGGAGCTGCTTTCAAGCCAGCCGACCAGTGGGCACCGAGCTGCTTTGCCAGCCAACCAGTGGGCACCGAGCTGCTTTAAGCCAGCCAACCAGTGGGCACCGAGCTGCTTTAAGCCAGCTAACCAGTGGGCACCGAGCTGCTTTAAGCCAGCCAACCAGGGGCACCGAGCTGCTTTAAGCCAGCCAGGGGCTGCTCAGCCAGCTAACCAGTGGGCACCGAGCTGCTTTAAAGAGGGCTGTTTATGGAACACAGAAGACTCCAGAGGGAGCCAGATGGAAACTGAGTTGGGCCGGGCTGGGCACGTTCTTCCTCCCAGTAGCACTCAGAAACAATTAACAGTGTGAGTGCTGGCTGTCCTGTGGTGCTGAAGCTGCAGCAAGACATCTGTAGTTTCACTTGTCGCCTCTGACTGCAAACACTCATCCAGAAACTCTTCTGCTTGTTTATAGATATACATTCTCTAATTCCTCAAACCTTGCTCTCTTTATGTGACACACAGCATGGCATGGGTGTACCTGAAGAGGGACTGAACTATGAGGCCTATTGCAACCACATATTAACTTTAAGAGAACTCTACACCGTAACATATGTGGGGAAAGCATAATGATGGATGATGAAAATAACCCAAAACAGAGACTGCTGACGAAAGAACGTGAGCTGACCAACCAAACCTTCATCAATCCTTGGTGGAACAGTAGGTGAATTTAGAGGCTGCTTGTGTTTAACTCCCAACTTCTCTCGTCGTGAGAGACTTCTCTCATCATACCCTGCTCTTTCAGGGCTAGATCACTGGGAAACATGACGACTTCCTCTCATCATACCCTGCTCTTTCAGGGCTAGATCACTGGGAAACATGACTTCCTGCTTCTTATTGATCCCTTTCAGAACACCAGTATGCAGCTCACAGGAGGAGGCTGGTGGCGCCTTCATTAGGGAGGATGGCTCATAGTAACGGCTGGAACAGAATAAACAGAAAGGTATCAAACTCATGAGCTCATGGAATGCATGTGTCTGATACCATTCCATTCACTCTATTCCAGACATTATTATGAGCCGTCCTCCCCTCAGCAGCCTCCTGTGCTGCAGCCAGAGTTATAGAGCTGGCATAGTGGCATTGTGATGTTCTGCAAACCCATTCAAACAGCTGGGTTTCCCTCCCTCCTACTCAGCAGCAGCAGTTTAACCGCTGTGCCCCAGCGCCCACCTAACAGCTCTGGAGCCAGGTGCAGCACTCGAGTCCATTACCTCCACTCCAGGCAGGGCCCACACCTTCCCACCGGGACGCCATTTTGGATCTAATTCTCACCAGTCACCTATCCAGCTGGTAGCTGCAGGCTTTAATCTAGTGGGCATCAGCGGCACAGTCCCATTACCTCCACTCCAGACAGGGACAAAACCTCTCCACTGGGCCACCATTTTGGATCTCCTTTCCTCTCCTACCCATCTGGCTACTACTCCAGGCAGTCTAGTAGTAGAGGTGGTATAGACCACCTGACTGTAGTCTAGTGGTAGAGGTATAGACCACCTGACTAGTCTAGTAGTAGAGGTATAGACCACCTGACTGTAGTCTAGTAGTAGAGGTGGTATAGACCACCTGACTGTAGTCTAGTAGTAGAGGTGGTATAGACCACCTGACTGTAGTCTAGTAGTAGAGGTGGTATAGACCACCTGACTGTAGTCTAGTGGTAGAGGCATAGACCACCTGACTAGTCTAGTAGTAGAGGTATAGACCACCTGACTGTAGTCTAGTAGTAGAGGCATAGACCACCTGACTGTAAATCAAGAGGAGGAGGGCAGACCACTGACTGTAGTCTAGAAGGGGAGAGGAGACCACTGACTGTAGTCTAGTAGAGGAGGTATAGACCACCTGACTGTAGCGTCTAGTAGTAGAGGAGGTATAGACCACCTGACTGTAGTCTAGTAGTAGAGGTATAGACCACCTGACTGTGAACTTTGATAGTAGAGTGGGGTATAGACCACACTGACTAGTCTAGTAGGAGGTATAGACCACCTGACTGTAGTCTAGTAGTAGAGGAGGTATAGACCACCTGACTGTAGTCTAGTGGTAGAGGAGGTATAGACCACCTGACTGTAGTCTAGTAGAGGGAGGTATAGACCACCTGACTGTAGTCTAGTGGTAGAGGAGGTATAGACCACCTGACTAGTCTAGAGGTAGAGGATAGACCACCTGACTGTAGTCAGTAGTAGAGGAGGTATAGACCACCTGACTGTAGTCTAGTAGTAGAGGAGGTATAGACCACCTGACTGTAGTCTAGTAGTAGAGGTGGTATAGACCACCTGACTGTAGTCTAGTAGAGGAGGTATAGGCCACCTGACTGTAGTCTAGTGGTAGAGGGTGGTATAGACCACCTGACTGTAGTCTAGTAGTAGAGGAGGTATAGACCACCTGACTGTAGTCTAGTGATGCAGAGGAGGTATAGACCACCTGACTGTAGTCTAGTAGTAGAGACACCACCTGACTGAGTCAGTGGTAGAGGTAGAGACCAACTGACCAGTCTAGTGGTAGAGGGTATAGACCACCTGACTGTAGTCTAGTAGCAGAGGAGGTGTAGACCACCTGACTGTAGTCTAGTAGTGAGGAGGTGTAGACCACCTGACTGTATCAGTAGTAGAGGTGGTAGAGACCACCTGACTGTAGTCTAGTAGTAGAGGTGGTATAGACCACCTGACTGTAGTCTGGCTAGTAGAGGAGGTATAGACCACCTGACTGTAGTCTAGTAGTAGAGAAGTATGAGACCACCACCAGATCTAGTAGTAGAGGTATAGACCACCTGACTGTAGTCTAGTAGTAGAGGAGGTATAGACCACCTGACTGTAGTCTGAGATGGCAGAGGTGGTATAGACCACCTGACTGTAGTCTAGTGGTAGAGAGGTATAGACCACCTGACTGTAGTGTTCAGTGGTAGAGAATGGTATAGAGAACCGAGCTCTAGTCTAGTAGTAGAGTATGGAGCCACCTGGCTGTAGTCTAGTAGGTAGAGGAGGTATAGACCACCTGACTGTAGTCTAGTAGTAGAGGAGGTATAGACCACCTGACTGTAGTCTAGTAGTAGAGGTGGTATAGACCACCTGACTGTAGTCTAGTAGTAGAGGAGGTATAGACCACCTGACTGTAGTCTAGTAGTAGAGGAGGTATAGACCACCTGACTGAGTCTATTAGTAGAGGGTATAGACCACCTGACTGTAGTCTAGTAGTAGGAGAGTATAGACCACCTGACTGTAGTCTAGTAGTAGAGAGTATAGACCACCTGACTGTAGTCTAGTAGTAGAGGTATAGACCACCTGACTGTAGTCTAGTAGTAGAGGTATAGACCACCTGACTAATAGTCTGCTAGTAGAGGAGGTATGGGCCGACTGTAGTCTGTAGTCTCTAGTAGTAGAGGTATAGACCACCTGACTGTAGTCTAGTAGTAGTAGTAGTAGAGGTATAGACCACCTGACTGTAGTCTAGTAGTAGGTATAGACCACCCTGACTGAGTCTAAACAGTATTAGACCACCTGACTGTTAGTCCTGAAGTACGGTAAGAGTACTAGACCACCTGACTGTAGTCACAAGTATAGTACTGTAGTGTATAGACCACCTGACTGTAGTCTAGTAGTAGAGGTATAGACCACTGACTGTAGTCTAGTAGTAGAGGAGGTATAGACCACCTGACTGTAGTCTAGTAGTAGAGTGGTATAGACCACCTGACTGTAGTCTAGTAGTAGAGTATAGACCACCTGACTGTAGTCTAGTAGTAGAGGTATAGACCACCTGACTGTAGTCTAGTAGTAGAGGTATAGACCACCTGACTGTAGTCTAGTAGTAGAGGTGGTATAGACCACCTGACTGTAGTCTAGTAGTAGAGGTATAGACCACCTGACTGTAGTCTAGTAGTAGAGGTATAGACCACCTGACTGTAGTCTAGTAGTAGTAGAGGTATAGACCACCCTGACTGTAGTCTACTGTAGTCTAGTAGTAGAGGTATAGACCACCTGACTGTAGTCTAGTAGTAGAGGTGGTATAGACCACCTGACTGTAGTCTAGTAGTAGAGGTGGTATAGACCACCTGACTGTAGTCTAGTATAGGAAGAGGTATAGACCACCTGACTGTAGTCTAGTAGTAGAGGAGGTATAGACCACCTGACTGTAGTCTAGTAGTGAGAGGTATAGACCACCTGACTGTAGTCTAGTAGAGGTATAGACCACCTGACTGTAGTCTAGTGGTATAGAGGAGGTATAGACCACCTGACTGTAGTCTAGTAGTAGAGGAGGTATAGACCACCTGACTGTAGTCTAGGTAGAGGAGGTATAGACCACCTGACTGTAGTCTAGTAGTAGAGGTGACCTAGAGACCAGCTGTTGTACAAAACCTAAACGTCATGTTTTTGTGATAAACATTGAATGCCCTGAAGGTTAGATTATTTAAGCTCACTATCTGAGTGACTGGTTAAGACTAAAACCATCTCTTAGTAAATGATCAAAACAGAGTTAGTTTGTAATAGAACGTCAACGTGGTGGAGGATACATGTACTAAGGGATATCTGACCTTTGACCTTCACATTAACAGAGGACTGACATGTCAGTGTCCCTCATTAACTTGCTGACCTGATAAGAGCTCCTCTCTGCTTCCGGCAACATAGTTTATCACGTCCCAAATTTCTTGGACGGGCACCGTTACTTCTTGACAAGATGGACAATGTAGCATCCTGTCCAAACCCAGCCACAGTAAGTCTACTTAGCAATCCCAAATGGCAACCTGCACCCTGTATAATGCTCTACTTTAGACCAGGGCTTGTGGGCTCTGGTTGAAAAGTAGTGCACGACATAGGGAATAGGGTGCATTTGGGGACACAGTCGGCGTATCAGCTAAGGAAGCAGATTAAAGAGGTTCTGTGAGAAGCTAGCCAATCAGTGTCTGTACTGCATTGAATACTAATGTGCCCCATTTCTCATGTGTTTTTCCTGACTAAATGGGCTTAGCTCAACCCGTTCCTCTGTTATGCCTCAGATGGATACGAGATCACAACAGAAGGATTAGTCACACAAATAAAAGAGAAAACAACGCCGTAGCCAGCCCTAGTTACATCATGTTAATGACATCATTTCCTTGGTACATTTTGATCTGGACAGAAATAAATCAAAATCGCTCACAATCAAGACGGGACGGAAATTGAGGCCGCTCCTGCGTCAAGCCGGGACGGAAATGAGGCCGCTCCTCGTCAAGGCGGGACGGAAATGAGGCCGCTCCTCGTCGGGACGGAAATGAGCCGCTCCTCGTCAAGGGACGGGAAATGAGGCCGCTCCCGTCAAGACAAGGGGGGAAATGAGGCTCCTCGTCAAGGCGGGGGAAATGAGGCCGCTCGTCAGAGGGACGGAAATGAGCTTGGCCGCTCCTCGTCGGGACGGAAATGAGGCCGTCGTGGGGGAAATGAGGCAGCTCCTCGTCAGGGACGGGGGAAATGAGGCCGCTCCTCGTCAAGACGGGAAATGAGGCCGCTCCTCGTCAAGGGGCACGAAATGAGCCGCCCCTCCAGGACGGAAACGAGGCCGCTCCTCGGGGGGGAAAGAGCCGCTCCTCGTCAAGACGGGGGAAATGAGGCCGCTCCTCGTCAAGGGACGGAAATGAGCCGCCCCTCGTCAAGACGGGAGGGAAATGAGGCCGCTCCCGTCGGGACGGAAATGAGGCCGCTCCTCGTCCAAGACGGGCTCCTCGTCAAGACGGGGGGAAATGAGGCCGCCCCCTCGTCAGGCGGGACGGGACGGAAATGAGGCCGCTCCTCGTCGGGACGGGGAAATGAGGCCGCTCCTCGTCGGGACGGGGAAATGAGGCCGCTCCTCGTCGTCAAGACGGGGGAAATGAGGCCGCTCCTGCGTCAAGACGGGAGACGGGGGAAATGAGGCCGCTCCTCGTCCGGGACGGGGAAATGAGGCCGCTCCTCGCCAAGACGGGACGGAAATGAGAGCCGCCCTCGTCAAGACGGGGACGGAAATGAGGCCGCTCCTCGTCAAGACGGGACGGAAATGAGGCCGCTCCTCGTCAAGACGGGGGGAATGGGCCGCTCCTCGTCAAGACGGGGAAATGAGGCCGCTCCTCGTCAAGACGGACGGAAATGAGGCCGCTCCTCGTCAAGACGGGGAAATGAGAGGCTCCTCGTCAAGATGAGACGCTCCTCGTCAAGACGGAAATGAGGCCGCTCCTCGTCAAGACGGGGGGAAATGAGGCCGCCCCTCGTCAAGACGGGACGGAAATGAGGCCGCTCCTCGTCAAGACGGGACGGAAATGAGGCCGCTCCTCGTCAAGACGGGACGGAAATGGAGGCCGCTCCTCGTCAAGACGGGACGGAAATGAGGGGCCGCTCCTCGTCAAGACAGGACGGAAATGAGGCCGCTCTCGTCAAGACGGGACGGAAATGAGGCCGCTCCTCGTCAGGCAGGACGGAAATGAGAGCCGCTCCTCGTCAATCTAGTGCCGCTCCCTGGTCAGAGCATACTGGGAAAGGCAGCACCCTGCTCCACTGGATCCCTAGACAGCAGCACTGTCAACGGGCAGAACTAGACCAGGTGGGCTCTTCAGTCAGACTACCGTTTCCCAAACATGACAGACCTCCAGCAGTGTGAATGTCGTCAAGACGGGAACTCCAGGCTCTCCTAGGGTGTCCAAGACAACGAGGAGGCATGCCCCTATAGATAGACTGGCCCTACCTATGACAGACCTCCAGCAGACGGAACTCCAGGCTCTCCAGGTGTGTCCAACACACGTATCCCCTATAGATAGACTGGCCCCTACCTATGACAGACCTCCAGCAGTGTGAACTCCAGGCTCTCGTCAAGTGTGTCCAACAATACGTATCCTATAGACAGACTGGCCCTACCTATGACAGACCTCCAGCAGTGAACTCCAGGCTCTCCTAGGTGTGTCCAACAACGGAGGAAACGATCCTCGTCAAGATAGGACTGGCCGCTCCTCGTAAGATGACAGACCTCCACCGCAGTGTGAACTCCAGGCGCTCCCAGGGTGTCAGGACAACACGTATCCCTCATAGATAGACTGGCCCTACCTATGACAGACCCTCCTCGTCAGCAGTGTGAACTCCAGGCTCTCCTAGGTGTGTCCAACAACACGCTCCCTCGTCAAGATACGGAAATGCCCTACAGACAGACCTCCAGCAGTGTGAACTCCAGGCTCTCGTCTAGGTGTCCAACAACACGTATCCCTATAGATAGACTGGCCCTACCTATGACAGACCTCCAGCAGTGTGAACTCCAGGCTCTCCTAGGTGTCCAACGGGGCAACACGCCATCCCTCAGATAGAAATGAGCTGGCTCCTCGTCAAGGCAGGGGAAATGACAGACCTCCAGCAGTGTGAACTCCAGGCTCCTCCAAGAGGTGTGTCCAACAACACGTATCCCCATAGATAGACTGGCCCTACGTCATGACAGACCTCTCAGCAGTGTGAACTCCAGGCTCTCCTACGGAGGTGTCCCAACAACACGTATCCCTCCATAGATAGACTGGCCCTACTCGTCATGACAGACCTCCAGCAGTGGAAATCCAGGCCTCCTAGGTGTCCAACAACACGTATCCTCCATAGATAGACTGGCCCTACCTATGACAGACCTCCAGCAGTGTGAACTCGTCAGGCTAGAGGCCGCTCCCTAGGTGTGTCCAACAACACGATCCCTATAGACAGACGCCGCTCCTACCTATGACAGACCTCCAGCAGTGTGAACTCCAGGACCGCTCCCCTGGTCAAGTGTCCAACAACACGATCCCTATAGATAGACTGGCCCTCCCTATGACAGACCTCCAGCAGTGGTGAACTCCAGGCTCTCCTAGGTGTGTCCAACAACACGTATCCCTATATAGACAGACTGGCCCTACCTCGGGGCCGGAAATGACAGACCTCCAGGCAGGTGAACTCCAGGCTCTCCTAGGTGGTCCAACAACACCGCTCCTCGTCAAGACAGACTGGCCCTACCTATGACAGACCTCCAGCAGTGTGAACTCCAGGCTCCCCCTCTAGGTGTGTCCAACAACACGCTCCCTCATAGATAGACTGGCCCTACCATGACAGACCTCCAGCAGTGTGAACTCCAGGCGCCCCAGGTGTGTCCAACACGCATCCCAATAGACAGACTGGCCCTCCCTATGACAGACGCTCCAGCAGTGTGAACTCCAGGCTCTCCTAGGTGTGTCCAATAACACGTATCCCGTCAGATAGACTGGCCCTCCTGCTCGTCCAAGACAGACCTCCAGCAGTGACGGAACTCCAGGCTCTCCTAGGTGTGTCCAACAACACGCTCCCGTCAATAGATAGATTCTAGCCGCCTTGAACCCAGGCGCTCCTAGGTGAGGCCGCTCCATCAACACGTATCCCTATAGAGACAGACTGGCTCCCTCTATGACAGACCTCCAGCAGTGTGAATGTAGGTGTGTCCAACAACACGCCCCCGTCATAGATAGACTGGTCGCTACCTATGACAGACCTCCAGCAGTGTGAACTCCAGGCTCTCCTAGGTGTGTCCAACACGTATCCCTATAGACAGACTGGCCCTACCTATGACAGACCTCCAGCAGTGTGAACTCCAGGCCCTCAGGACTGAGGTGTGTCCAACAACACGCATCCCTATAGACAGACTGGCCCTACCTATGACAGACCTCCAGCAGTGTGAACATCCAGGCTCTCCTAGGTGTCAACACGTATCCCTATAGATAGACTGGCCCTACCTATGACAGACAGTGTGAACCCAGGTTAAACAACACGTAAAGATAGACAAAAGACAGACCCTCCAGCAGTGTGAACTCCATCTCCAGTCCAACAACAGAATGATAGACTGGCCCTACCTATGACAGACCTCCAGGGTGAACTCCAGGCCTCCTAGGATGAAGTCCAACACTGGTTATAGAGAGGAACTGGTCCTACCTGACAGTCCTCTCAACAGTGCTGAACTCCAGGCTCTCCAGAAGGGGAACTATCCGATTAAACAAACAACTCCTCGTCAGCAGGCAGAGGGAGTCCAACAACACGATCCCTATAGATAGACTGGCTCCAGAGCGAGAGACCTCCAGAGGGAACCCAGGCAGGTGGTCCAACAACACGATCCCTCATAGATAGACTGGCCCTACCTATGACAGACCTCCAGCAGGGAACTCCAGGCCTCCAGAGGGTCCAACAACAGATCCCAGACAGACTGGCCCTACCTATGACAGACCTCCAGCAGTGGAAATCCAGGCTCTCCTAGGAGGCAGACAACACGATCCCTATAGAGAGACTGGCCAGACCTATGACAGACCTCCAGCAGTGTGAACTCCAGGCTCTCCTAGGTGTGTCCAACAACAGATCCCTATAGACAGACTGGCCCTACCTATGACAGACCTCCAGCAGTGTGAACTCCAGGCCTCCTAGGGTCCAACAACACGTATCCCTATAGATAGACTGGCCCTACCTATGACAGACCTCCAGCAGTGTGAACTCCAGGCTCTCCTAGGTGTGTCCAACAACACGTATCCCTATAGATAGACTGGCCCTACCTATGACAGACCTCCAGCAGTGTGAACTCCAGGCTCTCCTAGGTGTGTCCAACAACACGTATCCCTATAGATAGACTGGCCCTACCTATGACAGACCAGTCTGTCAACATTTCCATTCAAGCTGGTTGCAGAACAACAGTCGAGGGTTAAAAACAAAAAGGACCAAAGAGACTGAACACATTCAGCCTACAGAATGACATGGTCATAACATCAGGGTTGTTAGGATGAAGACAGACACACTGGTTATAGGAGAGGAAATCTGACCCACTCTGTCCTTCTCTGGGGAACTACCGATTAAACAAACAAACAAACAGAGACAGACCGAGAGAGGCAGACGGGAGACCGAGAGAGGCAGACGGGAGACCGAGAGAGACAGACGGGAGACCGAGAGAGACAGACGGGAGACCGAGAGAGGCAGACGGGAAACCGAGAGAGACAGACGGGAGACCGAGAGAGACAGACGGGAGACCGAGAGAGGCAGACGGGAGACCGAGAGAGGCAGACGGGAGACCGAGAGAGGCAGACGGGAGACCGAGAGAGGCAGACGGGAGACCGAGAGAGACAGACGGGAGACCGAGAGAGGCAGACGGGAGACCGAGAGAGGCAGACGGGAGACCGAGAGTGAGACAGAGGGAGATGAGAGTGAGACAGAGGGAGATGAGAGTGAGATAGAGAGGAGAAGGGGAGAGAGTAGAAGAGAGCGTAGTCACTTCAACAGTGCAGCCAACTGGAATGTAAGGACAGCCTCCAGCTCAACATATGGAAATGAACCTACTGTACACAGGCTCAACAAGGACCCTGGTACCAAATATGGAAATGAACCTACTGTACACAAGCTCAACAAGGACACTGGTACCCAATATGGAAATGAACCTACTGTACACAGGCTCAACAAGGACCCTGGTACCCAAAATGGAAATGAACCTACTGTATACAAGCTCAACCACAAGGACCCTGGTACCCAATATGGAAATGAACCTACTGTACACAGGCTCAACAAGGACCCTGCTACCCAATATGGAAATGAACCTACTGTACACAAGCTCAACAAGGACCCTGGTACCCAAAATGGAAATGAACCTACTGTACACAAGCTCAACAAGGACCCCGGTACCCAATATGGAAATGAACCTACTGTACACAAGCTCAACAAGGACCCTGCTACCCAATATGGAAATGAACCTACTGTACACAAGCTCAACAAGGACCCTGGCAGCCAATATGGAAATGAACCTACTGTACAGAAGCTCAACAAGGACCCTGGTACCCAAAATGGAAATGAACCTACTGTATACAAGCTCAACCACAAGGACCCTGGTACCCAATATGGAAATGAACCTACTGTACACAGGCTCAACAAGGACCCTGCTACCCAATATGGAAATGAACCTACTGTACACAAGCTCAACAAGGACCCTGGTACCCAAAATGGAAATGAACCTACTGTACACAAGCTCAACAAGGACCCTGGTACCCAATATGGAAATGAACCTACTGTACACAAGCTCAACAAGGACCCCGGTACCCAATATGGAAATGAACCTACTGTACACAAGCTCAACAAGGACCCTGCTACCCAATATGGAAATAAACCTACCGTACACAAGCTCAACAAGGACCCTGGTACCCAATGTGAAAATGAACATACTGTACACAAGCTCAACAACAAGTAGCATGGTACCCAAACATAACTAATATTGTTATAGTCAAGGACAGTCCGTATTTGGTGCTGTAACTGACAGAGCTCAGAGGTGCCACATTCATGGCTGTGTTGTTATGGTTGTTTGTGGACAGATTTTAGAATCTGGGTCTGGGTCAGGGGACCACAGGGGCCCAGCAGAGCAGAGGAGAGGTGTAAGTAACAGCTGTAACACGGGGGGGGGGGAAGTAGTCCCATCCCAGAGAGAATGAACAGAGACTAGATCAGGGCCATGTAACTGGGGAGGACAGAGCACTGAGCAGTCACCTAACCTCTGCCTGTCTTCCTGGGAACATCCCCTATTCCCTAGCCAACTAGTTTAGACCAAGACCATATGACTCCGGTAAAGAAACTAGCGCACTTTATAGGGAGTCATTTGGGACACAGAATATGTCTGACCTGCCTGAACTGCTCTACAAATGAAAACAGGCTAGATCAAGTCCCAGGCCCTTCATATGGGAAGTTAACGACCCCTGAACTAGAGGATAGTGCAACAAATCACGTGAAACACATTCATTAATAACAAATGAGTTATTCAGTCTCCAGACGACGTGGTCAGATATCCCTCCTCTGTAACAAGGCTGGCCAGACTAACAAGGAGTCCTCTGGGCAAGCTGCCTTCTGGCAACAGATAAACCACCATGGGAATATTCATCAAGGCCTCAAGAGACTTCCAGAGGGGTTTTAGAGAGTAGTTAAGACAGGGAAGGCAGTAGTGTGGTCAGAGGGGTTTTAGAGAGAGTAGTTAAGACAGGGAAGAGTAGTGTGGTCAGAGGGGTTTTAGAGAGAGTAGTTAAGACAGGGAAGAGTAGTGTGGACAGAGGGGTTTTAGAGAGAGTAGTTAAGACAGGGAAGAGTAGTGTGGTCAGAGGGGTTTTAGAGAGAGTAGTTAAGACAGGGAAGAGTAGTGTGGTCAGAGAGGTTGGTCAGAGGGGAGAGAGTAGTTAAGACAGGAAGAGTAGTGGACAGAGGGGTTTAGAGAGAGTAGTTAAGACAGGGAAGAGTAGTGTGGTCAGAGGGTTTTAGAGAGAGTAGTTAAGACAGGGAAGAGTAGTGTGGTCAGAGGGTTTTAGAGAGAGTAGTTAAGACAGGGAAGAGTAGTGTGGTCAGAGGGGTTTTAGAGAGAGTAGTTAAGACAGGGAAGAGTAGTGTGGTCAGAGGGTTTTAGAGAGAGTAGTTAAGACAGGGAAGAGTAGTGTGGTCAGAGGGTTTTAGAGAGTAGTTAAGACAGGGAAGTTAAGCTTTAGAGAGAGTACGGGAAGAGGTGGTCAGAGGGGTTTTAGAGAGAGTAGAAGTAGGAAGGTAGTGTGGTCAGAGGGGTTTTAGAGAGAGTAGTTAAGACAGGGAAGAGTAGTGTAGGGTTAGGGGGAGGCGGCAGGTAGGGTTAGGGGGAGGCGGCAGGTAGGGTTAGGGGGAGGCGGCAGGTAGGGTTAGGGGGAGGCGGCAGGTAGGGTTAGGGGAGGCGGCAGGTAGGGTTAGGGGGAGGCGGCAGGTAGGGTTAGGGGGAGGCGGCAGGTAGGGTTAGGGGAGGCGGCAGGTAGGGTTAGGGGAGGCAGCAGGTAGGGTTAGGGGAGGCAGCAGGTAGGGTTAGGGGGAGGCAGCAGGTAGGGTTAGGGAGGCAGCAGGTAGGGTTAGGGGAGGCAGCAGGTAGGGTTAGGGGAGGCAGGTAGCCTCGCGGTTAAGAGCGTTGGGCCAGTAACAGAAAGGTCTCTGGTTTGAATCCTCGAGCCGGCAAGGTGGACAAATCTGCCGTTCTGTCGTTGAGCAGGACAGTTACCCTCAACAACTGCTCCCCAGGCAGCGCTGGCGTGATTAAGGCCCCCACCCCCCTCTGATTCAGAGGGTTAAATGAGGAAGACCCATTCAGTTGTACAACTTTCTAGGTCTCCCTTTCAACATCAGAACTGTTTTCGTCAGGAAACAGAGTCTGCTTCATGTTTTGTTTCCTGAGGATGGCGATAGTGGTATCCTGACAACACTACATTCTAGTCCTGTGGGCAACACACAGGAGTGGTGAATCTGGTGCGAGAGCAGTATGAACTAGTGTGGTGAATCTGGTGCGAGAGCAGTATGAAATGGTGTGGTGAATCTGGTGCGAGAGCAGTATGAAATGGTGTGGTGAATCTGGTGCGAGAGCAGTATGAAATGGTGTGGTGAATCTGGTGCGAGAGCAGTATGAACTGGTGTGGTGAATCTGGTGCGAGAGCAGTATGAACTGGTGTGGTGAATCTGGTGCGAGAGCAGTATGAACTGGTGTGGTGAATCTGGTGCGAGAGCAGTATGAACTGGTGTGGTGAATCTGGTGCGAGAGCAGTATGAAATGGTGTTGTGAATCTGGTGCGAGAGCAGTATGAAATGGTGTGGTGTAATGTAAATGTGTGGTGAATCTGGTGCGAGAGCAGTATGAAATGGTGTGGTGAATCTGGTGCGAGAGCAGTATGAAATGGTGTGGTGAATCTGGTGCGAGAGCAGTATGAAATGGTGTGGTGAATCTGGTGCGAGAGCAGTATGAAATGGTGTGGTGAATCTGGTGCGAGAGCAGTATGAAATGGTGTGGTGAATCTGGTGCGAGAGCAGTATGAAATGGTGTTGTGAATCTGGTGCGAGAGCAGTATGAAATGGTGTGGTGAATCTGGTGCGAGAGTAGTATGAACTCCCCATCTATTCCACTAGAGAGAGGAGGACACAACCTGAAGACTACTTTACACCAGTGTCTTCTCTGTCCCTCTGTATCTACTCTACACTAGTATAGAGGACACCTTCCTTAAGGCTGACCTACTCCGTCCCGACGTGCCCTGCTCTGCTCTGTCCCGACGTGCCCTGCTCTGCTCTGCTCCGTCCCGACGTGCCCTGCTCTGCTCTGCTCCGTCCCAACGTGCCCTGCTCTGCTCTGCTCCGTCCCAACGTGCCCTGCCCTGCTCTGCTCTGCTCCGTCCCGACGTGCCCTGCCCTGCTCTGCTCCGTCCCGACGTGCCCTGCCCTGCCCTGCTCTGCTCCGTCCCGACGTGCCCTGCCCTGCTCTGCTCTGCTCCGTCCCGACGTGCCCTGCTCTGCTCTGCTCCGTCCCGACGTGCCCTGCCCTGCTCTGCTCTGTCCCGACGTGCCCTGCCCTGCTCTGCTCTGTCCCGACGTGCCCTGCCCTGCTCTGTCCCGACGTGCCCTGCCCTGCTCTGTCCCGACGTGCCCTGCCCTGCTCTGTCCCGACGTGCCCTGCCCTGCTCTGCTCTGTCCCGACGTGCCCTGCCCTGCTCTGTCCCGACGTGCCCTGCCCTGCTCTGTCCCGACGTGCCCTGCCCTGCTCTGCTCTGTCCCGACGTGCCCTGCCCTGCTCTGCTCTGTCCCGACGTGCCCTGCCCTGCTCTGCCCTGTCCCGACGTGCCCTGCCCTGCCCTGCTCTGTCCCGACGTGCCCTGCCCTGCTCTGTCCCGACGTGCCCTGCCCTGCTCTGCCCCGACGTGCCCTGCCCTGCTCTGTCCCGACGTGCCCTGCCCTGCCCTGCCCTGTCCCGACGTGCCCTGCCCTGCTCTGCCCCGACGTGCCCTGCCCTGCTCTGCCCCGACCTGCTCTGTCCCGACCTGCCCTGCCCCTGCTCTGTCCCGACCTGCCCCGCCCTGCTCTGTCCCGACGTGCCCCGACCCCTGCTCTGTCCCGACGTGCCCTGCCCTGCTCTGCCCCGACGTGCTCTGTCCCGACGTCCCCCCCTGCCCTGCCCTGCCCGACGTGCCCTGCCCTGCTCTGCCCCGACGTGCTCTGTCCCGACCTGCCCCGCCCTGCTCTGTCCCGACCCCGCCCTGCTCTGTCCCGACGTGCCCCGCCCTGCTCTGTCCCGACGTGCCCCGCCCTGCTCTGTCCCGACGTGCCTCGCCCCTGCTCTGTCCCGCCCTGCTCTGTCCCGACGTGCCCCGCCCCTGCTCTGTCCCGACGTGCCCCGCCCTGCTCTGTCCCGCCCTGCTCTGTCCCGACGTGCCCCGCCCTGCTCTGTCCCGACGTGCCCCGCCCCTGCTCTGTCCCGCCCTGCTCTGTCCCCGTGCCCTGCCCTGCCCCGCCCTGCTCTGTCCCGACCTGCCCCGCCCTGCTCTGTCCCGACCTGCCCCGCCCTGCTCTGTCCCGACCTGCCCCGCCCTGCTCTGTCCCGACCTGCCCCGCCCTGCTCTGTCCCGACGTGCCCTGCCTGTCGTCCCCTGCCCTGCTCTGTCCCGACCTGCCCCGCCCTGCTCTGTCCCGACCCCCTCTGTCCCTGCTCTGTCCCGACCTGCCCCGCCCTGCTCTGTCCCGACCTGCCCCGCCCTGCTCTGTCCCGACCTGCCCTGCCCTGCTCTGTCCCGACGTGCCCTGCCCTGCTCTGTCCCGACGTGCCCTGCCCTGCTCTGTCCCGACGTGCCCTGCTCTGCCCTGCTCTGCTCTGCTCTGCCCTGCCCTGCTCTGCTCTGCTCTGCCCTGCTCTGTCCCGACGTGCCCTGCTCTGTCCCGACGTGCCCTGCTCTGTCCCGACGTGCCCTGCTCTGTCCTCATTGACACTGATGACTATGACACCTATATACAGGGTCTGGTTAAATTGCCCCATTTGGCTGTGTGACAGGAGGCCGTTCCTTCGGTCAGGGTTCACTGAAGCACAGCTCCTGCCAGGAGGCAGCTCAAGACACGCACCGCCGGTTGATTGACACACTGACAATGGTAGTGCACTGTACAGCCCGTGTTTATGGCTCTGCACAGAGGTGATGGGGATGCTGCTACAACAAGCTACACTATTCTACAGTATTCAGTTGTAGTGCTCCTTCCTGGCTGGTGTTGATTAAGAGTCCTGTGACTTCATGTTTTCTGGGTAATATATATTTGGTTTTACATCCAGCCCCAAGAGGTGCATGAAGGTACACATGAACAAAAGTGTGAACACCTGAAAGTCGAACATCTCATTCCCATCGCTGCCATAACAGCCTCCACTCTTCTGGGAAGGCTTTCCACTAGATGTTAGAACATTGCTGTGGGGGACTTGTGGCTGAATGGAAGCAAGAGCATTAGTGAGGTCAGGCACTGATGTTGGGTGATTAGGCCTCCAGTCGACGGTCCAATTCATCCCAAAGGTGTTCAGTGGGGCTGAGGTCAGGGCTCTGTGCAGGACAGTCAAGTTCTTCCACATCAATCTTGACAAAGCATTTCTTTGGGCCTTCCCCAAACTGTTGCCACAAAGTTGGAAGCACAGAATCGTCTAGAATGTCATTGTATGCTGCAGTGTTAAGATTTCCCTTCACTGGAACTAATGGGTCAGGCCCGAACCATGAAAAACAGCCCCAGATCATTATTCCTCCTCCACCAAACTTTACAGCTGGCACTATGCAGTCGGACAGGTAGCGCTCCGCTGGCATCAGTGTTAAACAAAACTAAATGTATCGGTTTGAGATTCTTCAAAGAAGCCAACCTTTGCATTGACAGCTTTGGAAACTTTTTTTTTTCTCTCAACCAGCTTAACCTGGAATGATTTTCCAACAGTGTTGAAGGATATTCTGAGCACTTGTTGGCCACTTTTCCTTCCCTCTGCGGTCCAACTCATCCCAAACCATCTCAATTGGGTTGAGGTTGGGAAATTGTGGAGGCCAGGTCATCTGATGCAGCACTCCATTACTCTCCTTCTTGGTCAGATAGCCCTTAGACTGCCTGGTGATGTCTTGGGTCATTGTCCTGTTTAAATCTCAAAATTTGGACTCAACAGACCAAAGGACAGATTTCCATCGGTCTAATGTCCATTGCTCATGTTTCTTGGCCAAAGCAAGTCTCTTCTTATTATTGGTGTCCTTTAGTAATGTTCTTTGCAGCAATTCAACCATGAAGGCCTGATTCACACTGTTGCCTCCACCCCCCACAGCAGCACCCCCCCCACAGCAGCACCTCCACCCCCCACCCACCCCACAGCAGCACCTCCACCCCCCACCCACCCCACAGCAGCCCCCCCCACCCACCCCACAGCAGCACCTCCACCCCCACAGCAGCACCCCCCACCCACCCCACAGCAGCACCTCCACCCCCCACCCACCCCACAGCAGCCCCGCCGCCAAACACAGGTTATCCTACTTCCAGCGTTTCCAGAGGGGATTTTGGCCAATCTGTTTCTTAAAACACATCACTGATTCACTAAAGAGATCCCACCGTCTGTCTGTTAGGGCAGATCAAACGGCCTGGCACACCTGCTCTGTGGTTGCTGCATGCCTGCACAGCTCTTTGGTTTAACTCCTCAGACGCAGTTCACATTGATGTGGTTCAGCAACTGTTTTGAACTACTGAGCCAGGTATGACCCGAAGCTGAGGCTCCATCACAAACCCATAGACCTTGGCTACGGTTTAGGGGCTTTTTATACTTACAGAATATGTGATGTAACAACTGTCTGGCTTCCACATCAGATGTGCAGCTTTGTCTGTTTACAGTATCCTTACATTTGCCTTGAATGTGGACACCTGAAGACCCATTGGATCTCTCCTCTGTACTGCATGTTCTTTGGCAGTAGAAATTACGACAAGGGCTGTGGACTCGCTTGAGTTTTAATAGAAACACATGTAGGATCCAACTCCATCTGAACTAGAGTTGCTGAAGACAGAACACAACAGTATGTGGCTGCTGACCCCTCTGCTCCAACAGCCTTTGTGCCACTGCACAGCCAGGGAAACCAGGGCACACACACACACAGACAGACACACAGACAGACACACAGACAGACACACAGACAGACACACAGACAGACAGACAGACAGACAGACAGACAGACAGACAGACAGACAGACAGACAGACAGACAGACAGACAGACAGACAGACAGACACACAGACAGACAGACAGACAGACAGACAGACAGACAGACAGACAGACAGACAGACAGACAGACAGACAGACAGACAGACAGACAGACAGACAGACAGACAGACAGACAGACAGACAGACAGACAGACAGACAGACAGACAGACAGACAGACAGACAGACAGACAGACAGACAGACAGACAGACAGACAGACAGACAGACAGACAGACAGACAGACAGACAGACAGACAGACAGACAGACAGACAGACAGACAGACAGACAGACAGACAGACAGACAGACAGACAGACAGACAGACAGACAGACAGACAGACAGACAGACAGACAGACAGACAGACAGACAGACAGACAGACAGACAGACAGACAGACAGACACAGACAGACAGACAGACAGACAGACAGACAGACAGACAGACAGACAGACAGACAGACAGACAGACAGACAGACAGACAGACAGAACAGACAGACAGACAGACAGACAGACAGACAGACAGACAGACAGACAGACAGACAGACAGACAGACAGACAGACAGACAGACAGACAGACAGACAGACAGACAGACAGACAGACAGACAGACAGACAGACAGACAGACAGACAGACAGACAGACAGACAGACAGACAGACAGACAGACAGACAGACAGACAGACAGACAGACAGACAGACAGACAGACAGACAGACAGACAGACAGACAGACAGACAGACAGACAGACAGACAGACAGACAGACAGACAGACAGACAGACAGACAGACAGACAGACAGACAGACAGACAGACAGACAGACAGACAGACAGACAGACAGACAGACAGACAGACAGACAGACAGACAGACAGACAGACAGACAGACAGACAGACAGACAGACAGACAGACAGACAGACAGACAGACAGACAGACAGACAGACAGACAGACAGACAGACAGACAGACAGACAGACAGACAGACAGACAGACAGACAGACAGACAGACAGACAGACAGACAGACAGACAGACAGACAGACAGACAGACAGACAGACAGACAGACAGACAGACAGACAGACAGACAGACAGACAGACAGACAGACAGACAGACAGACAGACAGACAGACAGACAGACAGACAGACAGACAGACAGACAGACAGACAGACAGACAGACAGACAGACAGACAGACACAGAGGGCAGCAGCTTGCAGACACAGGGCAGCAGCTTGCAGACAAGAAGCTTTCTTGCCTTCTTGCTTGCATCTCACCCAGCCACGATCAGATATGCTTGAGCCTCTCTCTGTGCTGTGTGCACTCAACAGCAGCCAATCTGGGACTACACTAATGACAAATGTTGGGGGCTATTCCCAACAGTGGGTCACAACAAATGTTCTGGATTGAAAGAGATTAAGCCACACGCCAATCAAAAATAAACAGTAAGCGGACAGGCCAAGCAGAACAACAAACAGCCTCCTTTAGAGAAGGTGGAATTGATTAACGAGGGAAGAAAAAAAACACTTCATTTATTTTTTTAAAACGCATTCCTGTCCAAAGGGGCAATGATGGAAGCCGTAGTTCATCAGAGAAACAAAGATCTATTCTAAAAACATGTATTATTTTGTCATTACCGATAACACCGAGGATATCAGACAACGTCACCGGAGGTCAGGGGCCGTGTCAACTTCACATCAATCACCATTCTGATCGCTGTCAGTCTTCAGTTTGCTAAATTACACATTCAGACTGACTCAAACAACCCAAATTCAGAACAAACAGAGTGTTCATTGGAATATGAAAACAGAATGGGGCCTAAATGCATTAAATCCACAGCTGGACATCCTGGACAAAACACAGAGTTGGGCTGAAGAAAAGTTTGCTAATTTAGAGTAGGTATATTCTTCCCAATAGCTATTTAATTTCAGTCAAGACCTCAAAAATCACCACCTGCAACCAAAACAACACCTTTCCCTGAGTGTCAATGCAGATAAATAGCTGGTAGATCTTGTAAAAGAGAGTCATGAGTCTTTGTCCTTTAGCTACACCGTCATATAATACCACAGGATGTAGCTACTCCTGAAAAGTCCTCTCTCTCTCCAGACCAAGAACAGCACAGGCTAATGTTTTGTACTCAGATTGTAGAGATGAACTGACGGGATGGGGTAAATCATGATATTTGTCGTGTAGGTATTGTGTGTGTTGAGTAGCAAACGACGTTTGCTTGGAAGTTGCCTTAGAAATAGCTACTGTGTTGTCAAAGTACCAGCAGGCTACTATGGCTTTCAACTCATGCAACTAGTCAGGTGTAACTGGCAAACATTCAATGGCCCACGATGAGTTTAGGCTGAAGTTTGATTTACATTCTCCTCGAACAACTAAAGAAGAAGTAGTTAATTCACTGGTTAGATAAAGTTGGTTGAATAAACACTTCGGTTGTTTTAAGTTATATGGATTAGCAAAAGTCGGCTAACTGGAAACACTGGAACTAAATTAGACATTAAAAAAAAAAATCATACGAGGTACCGTTAGCTGAACACAACCAAAACATCGGGAAAAGCGACAATAACTACATGTATAGTCCAGATATGTGTGGATGTTTGAACATTGTAAAGGTTAGCTGCTCGCTAAGCAGAGAAAACATAACAGGCTAACAAGCTAACCAAAATACGCGCTAGTTGGTTTGCCTTGAATAGCTCATTGAAAACTGTGACTTATATCCATCTATACCTGTAATTAAATGCCCTCCATAAAAACGGGATAAATCAGCTGGCTTGTAAAGACATCAGTAGGACTCAATGTTCAAACCTTGGGATAACTATTTGACTACAGCAGAGGGGGAGGGCTGCTGTGCGGACTGGGCCTGCAATGTCTTGGTTCTCTGTCGCTCTCAATTTGTACAGACAAAAACCAAAAACGATAACGCCAAATGTCGGATTGCACCTCGACCACTGGTCCAATTTCCCTCAAACCGGGGTCGCTGGGTGCCAAAATAACACCGGTTTGACATGCAACGCTTCCCTGGTGGAGCATCGTGGATATTTTTGAAGGAAAAAACAGAGGGGAAAAAAAAAAAAACTCACCGCATTAATTTCTCTTCTCCTCGCAGATCCAAGATGGCTGTGTACTCTAACATCGAGGATGCTGGGTATACAGCCTTTACCCTCTGACCCTGCCTCAACCTCCAAAGGCATCTCCTGTAGCTGTTGCCGTGTTGGGCGGGTGCTCTTTCTGCTTCTGTTGCCACCGAAGCATCGTCTCCTCGCTTCATGTTTCTCTCTAAACAGACCGTGAAACATCTTCCGTGACCGAGCATGATCTATATAGACATTGAAGACGTGAATTGTGACGTGGCCTGTGAAATGGCATGAGAAATATGACACATTACATGTAAATCATTGTTTGCACCCCCCCCCCCATCATCTCCCTTTCATCACAGAACCTCACTGTTTTGTCATTTGTTGCAGACAAAATTATACACATGTAATTGAACAATTTGATAGTGTGCTAATTGGAATTAATTCTCATTTGCAGGGGTCATGGGCTAAAAAGTGATGATGATTGTGATGATGATATGGAGACACTGTCCCATAAGGAATAGAGTTTAAAATGATATTGAAGTGATATGACTAACTGTAATGTGCAAGATGCCCAACCATGTTGTATGTATTCTATGTTTTCATTGACAGACAACCACCATTTTCCTCACCATTCAGTGTTTATCCTCTTTTAATCTGACAGTTTTCAGGTTATAAATAAAAGACTATGCTCTTTCGAGGCCAACAAGAGATGTTAATAGATGAGCCAGTGTTATTACCACTCCGGCTCACTCACTCATAGCTCAACCTCTTCTGCACAGAACATTACATATACCGCAAAACTAATATTTCATTCAATCTTTCTGCTTTTATGGGAGATACAAGGTCACGGTAAATATTGCATGATGAATCTCACATATGTGTCAATGTAATATGGAGATCAGTTGCATTTCTACATGTGCAGTGTCATTTATTGATTTATGGCTCAATTTATTTTTATACACAAAAGATGGAGATATATCTGGTGGTTGCTGCTCGTGCTTCTGTTGACTGCCCCCTGTTGGTAAGGAAGTGAACTACTACAGATCTGTTCTTTCAGCGTACTGAGCGTACAGTTACTGTAGCATCAGCATAACCTGGGCAATGAATATCAGACAGTTGCCCACTTTAAATTCACTTTGCATTATTCATTCACACCTCTTGCATGTTTAGGCCAACATCGTTGTTCCCTGGGTGGAACTAGAGTCTTCATCTCATTTAATTCATCTGTCCTTTGTGCTGTTGTTTGTCAATGGTCAGGTCGTCTGTTGACGTTACCCAGACTATGCTTCGGTTGATGCTATACCTTTCTGTTTGGGCAGCTCTACAATAGCTAGATATCCTCTCTTCTCCTCCAGACCTCCAGACTGCTCGTCCAGGTGTGTATAAAGCATTCTGCCAGAGCCAACCCATTCAGCATGAAGGACACATGAGCATGATGAGAACCTGCCAGAATCTGCCACCTGGTTCCAACGGTCACCTAAAGGGAACTATCACTGGTCGCGTTCCCTTGCTCAGACGTTGCATGCATCAACCAATGGTTGCGTGCCACGTCATCGACTGCTCTGTCGGGCACCAGATGGCAATAGCATATGTGGTTAGGTGATAGGTCAAATATCTATCCAGGCGGTGTGTAAGATCTGGCTTCAGCAACATCTGAGTATGGAGTACAGGAACATTGTCTTAAAAAACAAATATGGCCACTCAGAGCAGACAGTGGATCAGGTTATTTTATTTTTATGACAAATAAGAACCACCAGAGCAGACAGTGGATCAAGCTATTTAGTCATAACTAAATAAGCCACTCAGAGCTAACAGTGGATCAGGGTCCTTAACTAAATAAGACCACTCAGAGCAGACAAAATCAGAGATTTAACTAAATAACATCTTCCGTCAAGATAGAACTGCCAACTAAATAAGGCCACAGAGAGCAGATCAGTGGTATCAAAGGGGCGGAGTCGCAGTCTACTGAGCAGACAGTGCAAGGGTAATGTCAACTTTCCAGGCCACCAGAGCAGACAGTGGATCAGGTAATTTTGAAAATTACCTCCAGAAACAAGTGGATCACTGTTTAACTAAATACCGACCACGTCAGAGCAGACAGTGGATCTGGGTACCATTTGTAAATTGACCACCATCTAGCTTCAGAGTTTGTTCAGGTGACCTAAACTAAATATGACCACCAGAGCAGTCAGTACAATCAGGTAATGCCCTCAATCTCACCAAATCATCAGAGCAGAACCCATCAGGTACAACCCTAACTCTGTAAACAAGAGCAGACAGTGGATCTGGTAACTTAACTCCAAATATGACCACCAGAGTCTTCAGACAGTGGATCAGGTAATTAACTGCCTCATGCCTGTATCCACCAGAGCAGACAGTGGATCACCCCTCATCACTGTCAAACGCTAAATAAAACATCTCAGAGCAGACAGTGGATCTGGGTGTATCCTAAGGACATTGACCATCCAGAGCAGTTGAGGATCCTGGTAATTCTTTAAATAACCACTCAGACCATTTTGGATCATGGTCCGTTAAAAATAAGAACCAAGCAACAGATCAGCCCTTGGTAATTAACTAACTAAGCCCCACCAGAGCAGACAGTGGATCGGTAATTAACTAAATAAGCCCCCGTGATATGCAACTGTTCAGGGAAGTCAGGAACTAAATAACACGCAGTCAGTCAGACAGTGGCCAGCTTCTTCAGGTAATTAAGTTTGCATCCTAAGGCCACTCAAAAAGCAGACAGTGAATCATGGATTAACTAAATAAGCACCTCCTCAGAGCAGACACTGCACTGAGGCTAGGAAACAAATCTCCACCAGAGCAGACAGTGGATCAGGGTAAAACTTCAATAAGCACTTCTCAACGGCTGGCCATGCCTTCCGCCTGGCTACTTAACTCGGCCAAATCCGACCCCCGACAGTTCCTCACCCAAGCAGTGGATCAGGTAATCTAACTAAATTACCCAAATCCAGAGCAGACAGTGGATCAGGTAAAGAGCTGCAAAACCTGGACCCAGTGACCAGCTCAGAGCAGACAGTGGATCAGGTATTAACTGAAACTATCTGCCACCAGAGCAGACAGTGGATCAGGTCAATTAACTTTCAAATAAGACCCCAGAGCAGACAGTGATCAGTCATCCCCCTCTTCAAAGGGGGAGACACCCTGGACCCAAACTGCTATTAGACCTAAATCCTGCCCTGCAGAGCAGACAGTCTGGAAAGGTAATCAACAAAAGGTCACTGACCACTCAGAGCAGACAGTGGATCAGGCTGTAACTAAATTTCCGAGCCACTCAGAGCAGACAGTGGATCAAGGTAATTAATGATATCATAACCTCCATCGATCAAAAGACAGTACTGTGCAGCCGTCTTCATCGACCTCGATCAAGGTAATTACTCTGTCAATCACCAAAGACAGTATCGGCAGACTCAACAGCCTCGGTTTTTCAGGATGACTGCCTTGCTAAATGACCACCAGAGCAGACAGTGGATCAGGTAATTAATAAATATGCTGACCGGTCCTCTGGCAGACAGGGGGTCAGGGTAATTTAACTAAATCAATGATGTTGCTCTTGCTGCAGGGCAGACAGTGGATCACCTCTAACGCAGATGACACCATTCTATATACCACCAGAGCAGACAGTGGATCACTGGTATCAAACCTAAAACGAGCCACCAGAGCAGACAGTGGATCCGTGGTCCAACTGCTAACTAAATACGACCAGTAAAACCAAATCATGGTTTTAACTAAATCGCTGACCACCAGAGCAGACAGTGGATCACCCTGGATGGTAATTAACTAGAATATGTGGACATCTATAAGTACCTAGGTGTCTGGCTCAGACTGCAAAGTGGATCAGGGTAATTAGACTCACATCAAACATCTCCAGATCAAAATCAAATCAGGTAATTCCTAAACAAAGCCACTTCAGACGCAGACAGTATCAGGTAAAACTGAAATATCCACCGATCCAGACAGTGGATGTCATCTACAAAATGGCTTCCAACACTCTAATTCAGCAAACTGGACCAGTCAGATCAGACAGTGCCATCAGGGTTTTGTCAATATGACCACATTAGACCAGACAGTGGATCAGGGTAATTAACTAAATATGACCATTCAGAGCAGACAGTGGCTCAGGGTCTACAAGTCCATGCTAGGTAAGCTCCACCAGATCTCAGTTCACTGGATCATGGTAACACCCATAGCCACTCCAGCAGGTGTATCTCACTGATCATCCCTAAAGCCAACACCTCATTTGCCAGGAGCTTAAGGTTCCAGTACTCAGCTGGTGACTTAACTAAATTGACCACGCAGAGCAGACAGTTTATCAGGGTCTCCAACTTCAAACATCAGCTATCAGAGCAGACAGTGGATCCGCTGTACATAGTCTATAGGTAAATAAGCCACCAGAGCAGACAGTGGATTTTCACCTACCTCAGCAGACAGTTTGGATCTGGTAATTAACTTTTAAAATATCCACTGTACAGATCAGACATTTATCATCAGTGTTAATCTGCAAAATATTAGGCCACTCAGCCTTTTGCAGACAGTGGATTTTTTTCTACTGTGTTATTGACTTGCTAATTGTTTACTCCATGTGTAGACAGTGTTGTCTGTTCACACTAATGCTTTATCTTGGCCAGGTCAGACAGTGGAAATGAGAACTTGTTCTCAAATAGCCACCAGAGCAGACATAAAGGTGAAGTGGATCATAAAAAATAAAAAAATAAAACTCAGAGCAGACAGTGGATCAGGGTAATTAACTAAATAAGGCCACTCAGAGCAGACAGTGGATCAGGGTAATTAACTAAATATGACTAATGATTCCATTCTACAGAGCTGAATGACAGTGGATTAATTAATGTATTATTTTTTAAACATGGCTGTGTTGGCTTGAACAGAAGTGGTGGATCAGGGTGAGGATTAAGAGAAAGAAATGGCCACTCAGAGCAGACAGGAATCAGGGGGGAGGGAGGAATTGAGAGGGAGGAGGAATGGAGAGCAGACAGTGGAATCAGGAAGGGAGGGAGGAATGGAGAGGGGAGGGAGAGCAGACAGTGGATCAGGGAGGAATGGAGAGAGGGAGGGAGGGAGGAATGCAGACAGTGGAGGGAGGAATGGAATTAGGGAGGGAGGAATAGAGGAGGGAGGGAGGAATGGAGACAGTGGATCAGTAATTAATGGAGAGAAGGAGGGGCAGACAGTGGATCAGGAATGGAGAGAGGAGGGAGGAATGGATCAGGAGGGAGGAATAGAGAGAGGGGGAGGAATAGAGAAGGGGGGAGGAATCAGAGCAGACAGGGTGGATAGGGTAATTAAATGGAAATAAGGAGGAATCAGAGCAGACAGGGAGGAATGGAGAGAGGGAAGGAATGGAAATAAGGGAGGAATGGAGCAGACAGTGGATCAGGTAATTAACTAAAGGAATGGCCAGAGAGGAGGAACAGTGGATCAGGGGTAATTAAGGGAAATGGAAGGGGAGGGAGAGCAGACAGTGGATCAGGGGGAATTAAGGAAATAAGGCCAGGGAGAGCAGACAGTGGAGGGAGGAATGGAGAGAGGGAAGGAAATAAGGGAGGGAGAAGCAGACAGGGAGGGAGGAATTAAGAAGGAGTAATTAATTAAATAAGGAGGAATAAGAAATAAGGGGCAGGGAGGAATGGAGGCCACTCAGAGGCAGACAGTGGATCAGGGTAAGGAATGGAAGAGGGAGGGAGGAATCAGAGCAGACAGTGGATCAGGGTAATTAACTAGAAGGGAAGGAATCAGAGCAGACAGAATGGAGAGAAGGTAATTAATGGAAGAAGCCAGGGAGCAGACAGTGGATCAGGTAATTAAGAAGGAGGGAGGAATAGAGAGCAGAGGGAGGAATGAGAATCAGGGAGGAATATGAGGGAGGGATTCCAGAGAGGGGAGGCTGAATGAACAGGGAGGATTAATTAAGGGAGGGAGGGAGGAAAATGGAGGAGGGAGGGAGGAATGGAAGAGGGAGGGAGGGTGGAATGGAGAGAGGGAGGGAGGGAGGAATGGAGAGAGGAGGGAGGAATGGAGAGAGGGAGGGAGGAATAGAGAGAGGGGAGGGGGAATGGAGAGAGGGAGGGAGGAATGGAGAGAGGGAGGGAGGAATGGAGAGAGGGAGGGAGGGAGGAATGGAGAGAGGGAGGGAGGAATGGAGAGAGGGAGGGAGGAATAGAGAGAGGGAGGGAGGAATGGAGAGAGGGAGGGAGGAATGGAGAGAGGGAGGGAGGAATGGAGAGAGGGAGGGAGGAATGGAGAGAGGGAGGGAGGAATGGAGAGAGGGAGGGAGGAATGGAGAGAGGGAGGGAGGAATGGAGAGAGGGAGGGAGGAATGGAGAGAGGGAGGGAGGAATGGGAGAGGGAGGGAGGGAGGAATGGAGAGAGGGAGGGAGGAATGGAGGAGGGAGGAGGGAGAGAAGGAGGGAGGAATGGAGAGAAGGAGGGAGGAATAGAGAGAGGGAGGGAGGAATGGAGAGAAGGAGGGAGGAATAGAGAGAGGGAGGGAGGAATGGAGAGAGGGAGGGAGGAATGGAGAGAGGGAGGGAGGAATGGAGAGAGGGAGGGAGGGAGGAATGGGTGTTGGGTGGAAGGTAGAGCAGCTATCTGTCTGATTAGCGAACTGTCAGTCACAAGCTTGCCCTGTGCCATGTTTCCAAACCTATCACATTGAACGCAGCTTAGAGAGAGACAGCAACCGATGTGAGAAAATAAACCCACGCTAATTGTCTTGAAGTTAAGATGAAGCAAATTCATCCATAATGGAGGAAATTAAGTTGACACATGACTACGGGGTTTTCTAAAAAAAATCTACTTTTCTTCGGTTCTGTATAAGAGCCAGTTTATAAGGTAATGGGTTCCAAAACAGAGGACATTTGTCACAACAAACAATAAACTTTACAAAAAGATAAAACTGTATCAGACCCCTTTGACTTCTTCCACATTTTGTTAGGTTACAGCCTTATTTTAAAATGTATTAAATAGTTTATCCCCCCTCATCAATCTACACACATTACCCCATAATTACATAATTATAATTTTGACATTTTTGCACATTTCTTTTTTTAAATGTTTTATTTTTTTTAAATGGAAACATTCCATTTTCATAAGTATTCAGTACTTTGTTGAAACACCTTTGGCAGCAATTGCAGCCTCGAGTCTTCTTGGGTATGACGCTACAATCTTGGCACACCTGTATTTGGGGAGTTCTTCCCATTCTTCTCCACAGATCCTCTCAAGCTCTGTCAGGTTGGATGGGGAGCATCACTGCACAGCTATTTTCAGGTCTCTCCAGAGATGTTAGATCAGGTTCAAGTCTAGGCTCTGGCTGGGACACTCAAGGACATTCAGAGACTTGTCCTGAAGCCACTCCTGCATTGTCTTGGCTGTGTGCTTAGGGTGGTTGTCCTGTTGGAAGGTGAACCTTCACCCCAGTCTGAGGTCCTGAGTGCTCTGGAGCAGGTTTTCATCAAGGATCTCTCTGTACTTTGCTCCATTAATCTTTACCTCGATCCTGACTAGTCTCCCAGTCCCTGACGCTGAAAAACATCCCAACAGCATGATGCTGCCACCTCCATGCTTCACCGTAGGGATGGTGCCAGGTTTCCTCCAGATGTGACGCTTGGCATTCAGGCCAAAGAGTTCAATCTTGGTTTCATCAGACCAGAGAATCTTGTTTCTCATTGTCTAAGAGACCTTAGGTGTCTTTTGGAAAACTCCAAGCATGAGGTCATGTGTATTTTACAGAGGAGTGGCTTCAGTCTGGCCTCTCTACCATAAAGGCCTGATTGGTGGAGTGCTGCAGAGATGGTTGTCCTTCTGGAAGGTTCTCCCATCTCCACAGAGGAACTCTAGATCTCTGTCAGAGTGACCATCCTTGACCAAGGCCCTTCTCCCCCATTTGCGTCCAGCTTTAGGAAGAGTCTAGGTGGTTCCAAACATCCTCCATTTCAGAATGATGGAGGCCACTGTGTTCTCAGGGAACTTCAATGCTGCAGAAATGTTTTGCTGCCCTTCCCCAGATCTGTGCCTACGACACAATCCTGTCTTAGAGCTCTTCGGACAATTCCATCAAATCAAATCGATCTCATTGCTTGTTTTTTTTCTCTGACCTGCACTGTCAACTGTGGGAGCTTATAAAGACAGGTGTGGGCCTTTCCAAATCATGTCCAATCAATTGAATTTACACAGGTGGACTCCAACCGAGTTGTAGAAACATCTCAAGGATGATCAATGGAAACAGGATGCACCTGAGCTCAATTTCAAGTCTCATAGCAAAGAGTCTGAATACATATGTAAATAAGGTGTTTTTTTGTTGTTTTTTTATACATTTGCAAAAAGAAAAATGAACAACCTGTTTTCTCTATGTCATTATGGAGTATTGTGATGTCATTATGGAGTATTGTGATGTCATTATGGTGTATTGTGATGTCATTATGGTGTATTGTGATGTCATTATGGTGTATTGTGTGTACATTATGGTGTATTGTGATGTCATTATGGTGTTTTATTTGATGTCATTTATAAGGCTGTGTATTGTGATGTCAAGTGGTGTATTGTTTGTACATTATGGTGTATTGTGATGTCATTATGGTGTATTGTGATGTAGACATCCAAAATGGTGTATTGTGACTTGTCATTATGGTGTATTGTGATGTCATTAGGATTGTGAGTACATTATGGTGTATTGTGATGTCATTGTGGTGTATTGTGATGTCATTGTGGTGTATTGTGATGTCATTGTGGTGTATTGTGATGTCATTATGGTGTATTGTGTGTACATTACTGAGGACGTTTTATTTTATTTAATCCATTTTAGAATAAGGCTGTAACGTAACAAAATGTGGAAAAAGGGAACAGGGTCTGAATGAAACTTTCCAGGCATCAACAAGGCAGTGTATATCAGTATAGTGGCAAAGTAAGAAATACAGGAGAGAGAGCATATAGATATCCAAAATATACAGAGACACAGCATCTATTGTGACTTTCATTTTTCCCTATAGAAGAAATGCAGTACAGAATGTTACAGGACAGCTTCTGTAGAAGAAACTGTACTCAGCAGGACTTGTGAGTTACATAGTCCTGTGTCCCACAGTGGTACATGGAAGTGGAACATCAATGAACTGTCACACATCCTCCCAGACTGCACTGCTATTCTACTTCCTCTTCTTCTCATCTCATGCCACTTCTTAGAAGAAACTGTACTTCTTGTTCTTCTTAGAAGTTACTACCAGTTGCAGCATGGTGTTACAGAGACACAGCATCTATAGAAGAAACTCTACCAGGCATCAATAGGAGAGACAGCATGGTGTAAATACAGAGACACAGCATCTGTAGAAGAAACTGTTACCAGGCATTGAGAGACAGCATGGTGTAAATACAGAGACACAGCATCTGTAGAAGAAAAACCAGGCATAGAGAGACAGCATGGTGTAAATACAGAGACACAGCATCTGTAGAAGAAACTGTACTACCAGGCATCAACAGGAGAGACAGCATGGTGTAAATACAGAGACACATCATCTATAGAAGAAACTGTACTACCAGGCATCAACAGGAGAGACAGCATGGTGTAAATACAGAGACACAGCATCTATAGAAGAAACTGTACTACCAGGCATCAACAGGAGAGACAGCATGGTGTAAATACAGAGACACAGCATCTGTAGAAGAAACTGTACTACCAGGCATCAACAGGAGAGACAGCATGGTGTAAATACAGAGACACAGCATCTGTAGAAGAA
Organism: Oncorhynchus keta; assembly: GCF_023373465.1. Taxonomy (NCBI): domain Eukaryota; kingdom Metazoa; phylum Chordata; class Actinopteri; order Salmoniformes; family Salmonidae; genus Oncorhynchus; species Oncorhynchus keta. Next base: position 37,565 of record NW_026289475.1, read on the forward strand.
ACTGTACTACCAGGCATCAAGGAGAGACAGCAGGTAAATACAGACAGTAGAAGAAACTGTACTACCAGGCATCAACAGGAGAGACAGCATGGTGTAAATACAGAGACACAGCATCTATAGAAGAAACTGTACTACCAGGCATCAACATGGTGAGAGACAGCATCTATGGTGTAACCATACCACATCATCTATAGAAGAAACTGTACTACCAGGCATCAACAGGAGAGACAGCATGGTGTAAATACAGAGACACAGCATCTATAGAAGAAACTGTATCAGGAGAGACATACAGAGACACAGCATCTATAGAAGAAACTGTACTACCAGGCATCAACAGGAGAGACAGCATGGTGTAAATACACAGCATCTATAGAAGAAACTGTACTACCAGGCATCAACAGGAGAGACAGCTGTAAATACAGAGACACATCATCTATAGAAGAAACTGTACTACCAGGCATCAACATGTTACCAGTAGGTTATCTCCTTTGGGAGGAGACTGTACTACCAGGCATCAACAGGTTACCAGTAGGTTATCTCCTTTGGGAGGAGACTGTACTACCAGGCATCGACAGGTTACCAGTAGGTTATCTCCTTTGGGAGGAGACTGTACTACCAGGTATTGACAGGTTACCAGTAGGTTATCTCCTTTGGGAGGAGACTGTACTACCAGGTATTGACAGGTTACCAGTAGGTTATCTCCTTTGGGAGGAGACTGTACTACCAGGTATCGACAGGTTACCAGTAGGTTATCTCCTTTGGGAGGAGACTGTACTACCAGGCATCAACAGGTTACCAGTAGGTTATCTCCTTTGGGAGGAGACTGTACTACCAGGTATCAACAGGTTACCAGTAGGTTATCTCCTTTGGGAGGAGACTGTACTACCAGGTATCGACAGGTTACCAGTAGGTTATCTCCTTTGGGAGGATTAATGTAGTATATGTCCTTGATAGTGAAAGGCTATCTCATAAATTCATACTACAGTATCATATCTGGAGAGAAAAACTGATATTGTAAAGTCTGGTGGTACATACTTTTGAGTCGCTGGTTGAGCTGGAGGAAGCACAGTGTCCTCCAGCGTAGCCTGTTGTCCTCCTGGCGCAGAACGTTCATCTCTCTCTGTCTCGCCACCTCCCTGCGAAGACGGTCTATCAGCTCCTCCTCCATACGCGCCAGCTGCACAGCAGAGAGCCCAGGGAGACTCCTTTTAGTATCCACATCACTGCTTTAGTTAACCACAGGGAGTTACAGCTGTGGCTCTTCTGTGTGTTGACTGCAAGGTGACTCTGCATAGATAAATCGACCAAGACGGCTTTTGCCAAAAGGGTACATTACAAACTGAACGGACTTGTAGCATTCAGAAGCACTATCCTCACGTATCCCACCCAAACACACAGAAGCACTATCCTCATGTATCCCACCCAAACACACAGAAGCACTATCCTCATGTATCCCACCCAAACAGCACTATCCTCATGTATCCCACCCAAACACACAAGAAGCACTATCCTCATGTATCCCACCCAAACACACAAGAAGCACTATCCTCCTCCTGATCTCAGGTCAAAACTTGTCAACCGACATGTATCCCACCCAAACACACAGGTGACAACCCTCGCTGCTCACTCACACAAAAAGCCATCTGTTCCAGCTTGAGGACGACTTATCGACACCGTAAAGGACTCATTCTCCATCTCCGGTGGGCTGTCGTCCAGACACCATTTCAGACAGAACATCTTATTGGGATTCTGGCACAGGCCTTGAGTATCCAATCAGCTTCATTCTCACCTAATAACCCTCCAACTGGGCAACACATGGTCACATCAGCACGGGCCCATCATTTCAGCCAGCACGGAGCCCATCATTTCAGTCAGCACTAGCCCATCATTTCAGTCAGCACGGAGCCCATCATTTCACAGCACAGAAACAGCCCATCATTTCACCCATCATTTCAGCCAGCACGGAGCCCATCATTTCAGCCAGCACGGCCCATCATCCCACAGCCAGCACGGAGCCCATCATTTCAGTCAGCACGGAGCCCATCATTTCAGCCAGCACGGAGCCCATCATTTCAGCCAGCACGGAGCCCATCATTTCCCAGCACGGAGCCCATCATTTCAGCCAACGGAGCCCATCATTTCAGTCAGCACGGAGCCCATCATTTCAGCCAGCACGGAGCCCATCATTCAGTCAGCACGGAGCCCATCCCAAACACACAGAAGCCCATCATTTCATCAGCACGGAGCCCATCATTTCAGCCAGCACGGAGCCCATCATTTCAGCCAGCACGGAGCCCATCATTTCAGCCAGCACGGAGCCCATCATTTCAGCCACACGGAGCCCATCATTTCAGCCAGCACGGAGCCCATCATTTCAGCCAGCACGGAGCCCATCATTTCAGCCAGCACGGAGCCCATCATTTCAGCCAGCTATCGGAGCCCATCATTTCAGCCTCCACGGAGCCCATCATTTCAGCCAGCCGAGCCCATCATTTCAGCCAGCCCAAAGCCCATCATTTCAGCCAGCACGGAGCCCATCATTTCAGTCAGAGCCCACGGAGCCCATCATTTTCAGCCAGCATTTGAGCCCATCATTTCAGGAGCCCATCATTTCAGTCAGCACCGGAGCCCATCATTTCAGCCAGCACGGAGCCCATCATTTCAGTCAGCACGGGCCCATCATTTCCAGCGGAGCCCATCATTTCAGCCAGCACGGAGCCCATCATTTCAGCCAGCACGGAGCCCATCATTTCAGCCAGCACGGAGCCCATCATTTCAGCCAGCACGGAGCCCATCATTTCAGCCAGCACGGAGCCCATCATTTCAGCCAGCACGGAGCCCATCATTTCAGCCAGCACGGAGCCCATCATTTCAGCCAGCACGGAGCCCATCATTTCAGCCAGCACGGAGCCCATCATTTCAGCCAGCACGGAGCCCATCATTTCAGCCAGCACGGAGCCCATCATTTCAGCCAGCACGGAGCCCATCATTTCAGCCAGCACGGAGCCCATCATTTCAGCCAGCACGGAGCCCATCATTTCAGCCAGCACGGAGCCCATCATTTCAGCCAGCACGGAGCCCATCATTTCAGCCAGCACGGAGCCCATCATTTCAGCCAGCAGTACAGCCCATCATTTCAGCCAGCACGGAGCCCATCATTTCAGCCAGCACAGAGCCCATCATTTCAGCCAGCACAGAGCCCATCATTTCAGCCAGCACGGAGCCCATCATTAGCATTATCCCCTCAGCCCAGCCTCTATAGCATTATCCCATCTCACAGTCAGTACAGCCTCTATAGCGTTAGCCACAGTCAGTACAGCCTCTATAGCATTATCCCATCTCACAGTCAGTACAGCCTCTATAGCGTTATCCTCTCTCACAGTCAGTACAGCCTCTATAGCGTTATCCCCTCTCACAGTCAGTACAGCCTCTATAGCGTTATCCCCTCTCACAGTCAGTACAGCCTCTATAGCGTTATAGCGTTATCCCCTCTCACAGTCAGTACAGCCTCTATAGCGTTATCCCCTCTCACAGTCAGTACAGCCTCTATAGCGTTATCCCCTCTCACAGTCAGTACAGCCTCTATAGCGTTATCCCCTCTCACAGTCAGTACAGCCTCTCATAGCGTTATCCCCTCTCACAGTCAGTACAGCCTCTATAGCGTTATCCCCTCTCACAGTCAGTACAGCCTCTATAGCGTTATCCCCTCTCACAGTCAGTACAGCCTCTATAGCGTTATCCCCTCTCACAGTCAGTACAGTTATCCCCTCTCACAGTAGCAGTTATCAGTCTATCGTTATCCTCTCACAGTCAGTACAGCCTCTATAGCGTTATCTCCTCTCACAGTCAGTACAGCCTCTATAGCGTTATCCCCTCTCACAGTCAGTACAGCCTCTATAGCGTTATCCCCTCTCACAGTCAGTACAGCCTCTATAGCGTTATCCCCTCTCACAGTCAGTACAGCCTCCATGACTACCTTTCCCACAAGTCCTAGAGGCAAAATGGAAGACGTTGTAGTTCCTACCACATGTACTGTACCTCCTCAAGTAGACGCTTGTTGTCCTCCACTTTCCTCTGGTGCTCCTGGAGGGGAGCTCCTGGAGGGTGAGCTCCTGGAGGGTGAGCTCCTGGATGGGGAGCTCCCGGAGGGGGAGCTTGGCTGGGTCTCCCCTCTCTTTGCTTTGAGTAGCAGGGTTGATGGGAGGGAAAATACATGGCCTGTAAAAGGAGAACGGGGGAACATTAGATGATGCTCCTTTTTCTAACACATTCTAAAATATATTACTTTATTTTCAAACACATTTCCAGAACATTTAAACCTCCAGGTTTTCATAAGCGTTTCTTTCCACTGACAGCAGGTTTTCTAAGTGAGCAAACGGCACGTTGACAAAGGGATTGATGACGCAGCAACAGTCCACCTAAAGTGTAACCGTGAAGTCTCCCATTTACCAATGTCTTCCTCTCTCGTTGCTTCCTTCCCTGCCTGCTGTTAACCAATCAGATGTCTTTACTGTACATTGAGCCTTGCCACTGTAACGTATCCCTGCTCCTGAAAGAGAGGTTGTGGTTCGGTCCTGCATCGCCGTGGAAAATCTGAGTAATCATCATTATTCAGGTCAGTAGCCAAGAGCCCTTCAGTTAAGAGAGGTGAGGCCTGATAGAGGTGTTGGCTTGCCTGGATCTGTATCACAGCAAATACACACACACACACACACACACACACACACACACACACACACACACACACACACACACACACACACACACACACACGGACAAAGGGTGAGCTCACAGATTGTCTTCGGGAGCTTATTTTACAGGTTTGCCTCAATGTGATCATGATGGAACACTAAGTGTTGGGTTACTGGATGGAAACGACACCAAGACATGAGATCAATAGCACCTTGAGCCCACCCCTGTCTCTTCTCACTAGAGCTTGTCTCTTCTCACAGAGTTTGTCTCTCTCTCACAGATGTGTCTCTCATCTCTCATGGCCCACCCTAAGTCTCTCTCTTCACTAGAGCCCACCCTGTCTCTCTCTCACCAAGAGCATGAGCCTGATAGAGGTCTCTCTCTCACTAGAGCCCACCCTGTCTCTCTCTCTCACTAGAGCCCACCCTGTCTCTCTCTCACTAGAGCCCACCCTGTCTCTCTCTCTCACTAGAGCCCACCCTGTCCTCTCTCTCACTCTCTCTCTCTCTCTCTCACTCAGAGCCCACCCTGTCTCTCTCTCTCACTAGAGCCCACCCTGTCTCTCTCTCTCACTAGAGCCCACCCTGTCTCTCTCTCTCACTAGAGCCCACCCTGTCTCTCTCTCTCACTAGAGCCCACCCTGTCTATCTCTCTCTCTCACTAGAGCCCACCCCCTCTCTCTCTCTCTCACTAGAGCCCACCCTGTCTCTCTCTCTCACTAGAGCCCACCCTGTCTCTCTCTCTCACTAGAGCCCACCCTGTCCCCTCTCTCTCACTAGAGCCCACCCTGTCTCTCTCTCTCACTAGAGCCCACCCTCTCTCTCTCTCACTAGAGCCCACCCTGTCTCTCTCTCTCACTAGAGCCCACCCTGTCTATCTCTCTCTCTCACTAGAGCCCACCCTGTCTCTCTCTCACTAGAGCCCACCCTGTCTCTCTCTCACTAGAGCCCACCCTGTCTCTCTCTCACTAGAGCCCACCCTGTCTCTCTCTCTCTCTCTCTCTCACTAGAGCCCACCCTGTCTCTCTCTCTCACTAGAGCCCACCCTGTCTCTCTCTCTCACTAGAGCCCACCCTGTGGAGCCCACCCAGAGAGAGCGACAGAGAGAGAGAGCGACAGAGAGAGAGAGCGAGAGAGAGCGAGAAGGAAAAAAGAGAGCCAGAGAGAGAGAGCAAAAGAAAGAAAGAGCACGAGAGAAGGAAAAAAGAGAGAGGGAGTGAAAGAGAGAGAGAAGGAAAAAGAGAGAGAATGAAAAAGAGAGAGAGAATGAGAGAGAGAAGGAAAAAGAGAGAGGGAGTGAAAGAGAGAGAGAGAATGAGAGAGAGAGAATGAGAGAGAGAGAGAGAGAATGAGAGAGAGAGAGAATGAGAGAGAGAGAGAATGAGAGAGAGAATGAGAGAGAGAGAGAGAATGAGAGAGAGAGAGAGAATGAGAGAGAGAGAATGAGAGAGAGAGAGAGAATGAGAGAGAGAGAGAATGAGAGAGAGAGAATGAGAGAGAGAGAGAGAGAGAGAGAGAGAGAGAGAGAGAGAGAGAGAGAGAGAGAGAGAGAGAGAGAGAGAGAGAGAGAGAGAGAGAGAGAGAATGAGAGAGAGAGATGAGAGAGAGAGAGATGGGGGAGAGAGAGAGAGAGAGAGAGAATGAGAGAGAGAGAGAGAGAGAATGAGAGAGAGAGAGAGAGAGAGAGAGAGAGAGAGAGAGAGAGAGAATGAGAGAGAGAGGGGAAAAGAAAGAGCGAGAGAGGAGTCACCTGAAACCCTCACCTTTCTGCTGGTGAATGTGAGAGGTAAAGACGTCTTAATGTCCGGTCCACTAGCGCCTGTCAAATAAAAGACAGAAGGGGATTATCCCTAAATAACATCCCAGTTTACTGCAGCTGAACAAGAGCCAGCCACCTAAAAGCAATACTTCATTATTACTTTCACGCTTTCATTGAGTGAGGTGGGGTAGAACTGGGGCGGCAGGGTAGCCTAGTGGTTAGAGCGTTGGACTAGTAACCGGAAGGTTGCGAGTTCAAACCCCCGAGCTGACAAGGTACAAATCTGTCATTCTGCCCCTGAACAGGCAGTTAACCCACTGTTCCTAGGCAGTCATTGAAAATAAGAATTTGTTCTTAACTGACTTGCCTGGTTAAATAAAGGTAAAATAAAAAAATAAATTAGAAAAAAAGGTGTCTTTACAGTTTGAGCTGAGTGGGAGTGGGAGCTGTAGCTTTCATTGGGAGGTGTCTTTACAGTTTGAGCTGAGTGGGAGCTGGGACCGTGGGAGCTGGGGCGGCAGGGTAGCTTTCATTGAGTGAGGTGTCTTTACAGTTTGAGCTGAGTGGGAGGTGGTACCGTGGGAGCTTGGGATGGACGGACTTGTTTTACGACTCTGGTCAACATTGCTGTAATCAAATCGTGTCTCTGTTCATTATGCCTATGTGAGACAATGTGTGTGTGTGTGTGGTCCCTAAGTGTGACACCTGTCCCACTGCAGCTGAGTGTGGTCCCAGTAGAACTGAACTAGGTGGAGTGACACATCTGAGCCCCACTGCAGCTGAGTTGAGTTTATTTAGCCCTCAGTAGAACTGAACTAGGTAGAGTGGACTAACATCTGAGCCCTCAGTAGAACTGAACTAGGTAGAGTGGACTGACATCTGAGCCCTCAGTAGAACTGAACTAGGTAGAGTGGACTAACATCTGAGCCCTCAGTAGAACTGAACTAGGTAGAGTGGACTAACATCTGAGCCCTCAGTAGAACTGAACTAGGTAGAGTGGACTAACATCTGAGCCCTCAGTAGAACTGAACTAGGTAGAGTGGACTAACATCTGAGCCCTCAGTAGAACTGAACTAGGTAGAGTGGACTAACATCTGAGCCCTCAGTAGAACTGAACTAGGTAGAGTGGACTAACATCTGAGCCCTCAGTAGAACTGAACTAGGTAGAGTGGACTAACATCTGAGCCCTCAGTAGAACTGAACTAGGTAGAGTGGACTAACATCTGAGCCCTCAGTAGAACTGAACTAGGTAGAGTGGACTAACATCTGAGCCCTCAGTAGAACTGAACTAGGTAGAGTGGACTGACATCTGAGCCCTCAGTAGAACTGAACTAGGTAGAGTGGACTAACATCTGAGCCCTCAGTAGAACTGAACTAGGTAGAGTGGACTGACATCTGAGCCCTCAGTAGAACTGAACTAGGTAGAGTGGACTAACATCTGAGCCCTCAGTAGAACTGAACTAGGTAGAGTGGACTAACATCTGAGCCCTCAGTAGAACTGAACTAGGTAGAGTGGTCTGACATCTGAGCCCTCAGTAGAACTGAACTAGGTAGAGTGGACTGACATCTGAGCCCTCAGTAGAACTGAACTAGGTAGAGTGGACTGACATCTGAGCCCTCAGTAGAACTGAACTAGGTAGAGTGGACTGACATCTGAGCCCTCAGTAGAACTGAACTAGGTAGAGTGGACTGACATCTGAGCCCTCAGTAGTACTGAACTAGGTAGAGTGGACTGACATCTGAGCCCTCAGTAGAACTGAACTAGGTAGAGTGGACTAACATCTGAGCCCTCAGTAGAACTGAACTAGGTAGAGTGGACTGACATCTGAGCCCTCAGTAGAACTGAACTAGGTAGAGTGGACTAACATCTGAGCCCTCAGTAGAACTGAACTAGGTAGAGTGGACTGACATCTGAGCCCTCAGTAGAACTGAACTAGGTAGAGTGGACTAACATCTGAGCCCTCAGTAGAACTGAACTAGGTAGAGTGGACTGACATCTGAGCCCTCAGTAGAACTGAACTAGGTAGAGTGGACTAACATCTGAGCCCTCAGTAGAACTGAACTAGGTAGAGTGGACTAACATCTGAGCCCTCAGTAGAACTGAACTAGGTAGAGTGGACTAACATCTGAGCCCTCAGTAGAACTGAACTAGGTAGAGTGGACTAACATCTGAGCCCTCAGTAGAACTGAACTAGGTAGAGTGGACTAACATCTGAGCCCTCAGTAGAACTGAACTCAGTAGAACTGAAGTAAAATAGTATCATACTGTTTGTTTCATTTGAGGTGCATTCATGAGTGGACAAATCTGAGCCCTCATTTCTGTGGACATCTGAGTCAAGTTCTTTGCAAATTGTCCAATACTAATCCTCCATTAAAACTGAACTAGGTAGAGAACAACACTGAAAAACTGCTTTTAAAAACACATCCAACAGCCTGTCACTTGGTCATTAATGTGTTTGATGTCACTGCAGAAGGCAGGGTTGATGACTGACATTCACTATGCACTGTTATTACTGAGGGTACAAAACATTAAGAACACCTGCCTTTCCATAACACAGACTGACCAGGTGAAATCTATGATCCCTTATTGATGTCACTTGTGGACTAAATCTGAGCCCTCTTCAAATCAGTGTAGATGAAGGGGAGGAGACTAGGGTTAACAAAGATGAACTGAACTAGGGGGACTAACATCTGAGCCCTCAGTAGAGACAGGTTAAAGATGAAGGAGGAGACGGGTTAAAGATGAAGGGGGGGAGACAGGTTAAAGATGAAGGGGGAGACGGGTTAAAGAACATCTGAGGGGAGACATGGGTTAAAGATGAAACATCTGGAGTTCTTTGAGACAGGTTAAAGATGAATTTGGGATTCATGTTACAAAGATGAAGGGGAGGAGACAGGTTAAAGATGAAGGGGAGGAGTGAGAACGGGTTAAAGATGAAGGGGAGGAGACGGGTTAAAGATGAAGGGGGGAGACGGGTTAAAGATGAAGGGGAGGAGACAGGTTAAAGATGAAGAGGGAGGAGACAGGTTAAAGATGAAGGGAGGAGACAGGTTAAAGATGAAGGGGAGACAGGTTAAAGATGAAGGGGGAGACGGGTTAAAGATGAAGGGGAGGAGACGGGTTAAAGATGAAGGGGAGGAGACGGGTTAAAGATGAAGGGGAGGAGACGGGTTAAAGATGAAGGGGAGGAGACGGGTTAAAGATGAAGGGGAGGAGACGGGTTAAAGATGAAGGGGAGGAGACAGGTTAAAGATGAAGGGGAGGAGACGGGTTAAAGATGAAGGGGAGGAGACGGGTTAAAGATGAAGGGGAGGAGACAGGTTAAAGATGAAGGGGAGGAGACGGGTTAAAGATGAAGGGGAGGAGACGGGTTAAAGATGAAGGGGAGGAGACGGGTTAAAGATGAAGGGGAGGAGACGGGTTAAAGATGAAGGGGAGGAGACGGGTTAAAGATGAAGGGGAGGAGACAGGTTAAAGATGAAGGGGAGGAGACAGGTTAAAGATGAAGGGGAGGAGACGGGTTAAAGATGAAGGGGAGGAGACGGGTTAAAGATGAAGGGGAGGAGACGGGTTAAAGATGAAGGGGAGGAGACGGGTTAAAGATGAAGGGGAGGAGACGGGTTAAAGATGAAGGGGAGGGAGACGGGTTAAAGATGAAGGGGAGGAGACGGGTTAAAGATGAAGGGGAGGAGACAGGTTAAAGATGAAGGGGGAGACGGGTTAAAGATGAAGGGGAGGAGACGGGTTAAAGATGAAGGGGAGGAGACGGGTTAAAGATGAAGGGGAGGAGACGGGTTAAAGATGAAGGGGGGGAGACGGGTTAAAGATGAAGGGGAGGAGACGGGTTAAAGATGAAGGGGGGGAGACGGGTTAAAGATGAAGGGGGAGACATGTTAAAGATGAAGGGGAGGAGACATGTTAAAGATGAAGGGGAGGAGACATGTTAAAGATGAAGGGGAGGAGACATGTTAAAGATGAAGGGGAGGAGACATGTTAAAGATGAAGGGGAGGAGACATGTTAAAGATGAAGGGGAGGAGACAGGTTAAAAATGAAGGGGAGGAGACAGGTTAAAAATGAAGGGGAGGAGACAGGTTAAAGATGAAGGGGAGGAGACAGGTTAAAGATGAAGGGGAGGAGACATGTTAAAAATGAAGGGGAGGAGACATGTTAAAAATGAAGGGGAGGAGACAGGTTAAAAATGAAGGGGAGGAGACAGGTTAAAGATGAAGGGGAGGAGACATGTTAAAAATGAAGGGGAGGAGACAGGTTAAAAATGAAGGGGAGGAGACATGTTAAAGATGAAGGGGAGGAGACATGTTAAAGATGAAGGGGAGGAGACAGGTTAAAAATGAAGGGGAGGAGACATGTTAAAAATGAAGGGGAGGAGACATGTTAAAGATGAAGGGGAGGAGACATGTTAAAAATGAAGGGGAGGAGACATGTTAAAGATGAAGGGGAGGAGACATGTTAAAGATGAAGGGGAGGAGACATGTTAAAGGAGGAGTTCTCAGCCTTGAGACCAATGAGACGTGGATTGTGTTTGTGTCAGAGGGTGAACAGCCAAGACAGAATATTGAAGTGTATTTGAACCTGGTAGTATTGAACCTTTACTTAACTAGGCAAGTCAGTTAATTAAGAACAAATTATTATTTACAATGACGACCTACACCGGCCAAACGACGCTGGGCCAATTGTGCGCCACCCTATGGGAGTCCAAATCACGGCCGGTTGTGATACAACCTGGATTCGAACCAGGGACTGTAGTGACGCCTCTTGCACTGAGATGTAGTGCCTTAGACCGCTGCCCCACTCGGGAGCCAAGAAGGTGCCAGGCTCACAGGTTTGCGTTAAGAACTACAACGCTGCTGGGTTTTTCATCCTCAACAGTTGTCTGTGTGTATTAAGAATGGTCCACCACCCAAAGAACATCCAGACAACTTGACACAACTGTGTGAAGCACTGGAGTCAACATGGACCAGCATCCCTGTGGAACACTTTCAACACCTTGTAGAGTCCATGACCTGATGAATTGAGGCTGTTCTGAGGGCAATAGGGTGGTGGAGTGGATTAGTATGAAGGTGTTCTTAATGTTTTGTCCACTCAGTGTAGAGTCCCTTTCTCTTCTGAAATTCTCTCTTCTATTAAAAAAATAAAAAATCCAAGTAGCCTAGGCACACAAATTCGATGAAAATATCTAAACATAATTTGCAATACATCTTTTATCGATTTGGCATCACGCGAATGTTATTAATACACAAATGTTAGCAGGCTGTGTACCCCAACTAACACGTACATACCTATAACATGCATCATGTTCACCCAGTGATTAAACAGGCTATTTGTGCTTTAGTACTTACATTGTAGACAGAAGAACACATTAAAAGTAACTGAATCACTACATTCTATAGAGCCTCTGTGTACAAATAAATAATACATTCTACAGAGCCTCTGTGTACAAATAAATAATACATTCTACAGAGCCTCTGTGTACTAATAAATAATACATTCTATAGAGCCTCTGTGTACTAATAAATAATACATTCTATAGAGCCTCTGTGTACTAATAAATAATACATTCTATAGAGCCTCTGTGTACTAATAAATAATACATTCTACAGAGCCTCTGTGTACTAATAAATAATACATTCTACAGAGCCTCTGTGTACTAATAAATAATACATTCTATAGAGCCTCTGTGTACTAATAAATAATACATTCTACAGAGCCTCTGTGTATAATAAATAATACATTCTATAGAGCCTCTGTGTACTAATAAATCATACATTCTATAGAGCCTCTGTGTAAATAAATAATACATTCTATAGAGCCTCTGTGTACTAATAAATAATACATTCTACAGAGCCTCTGTGTACTAATAAATAATACATTCTATAGAGCCTCTGTGTACTAATAAATAATACATTCTACAGAGCCTCTGTGTACTAATAAATAATACATTCTATAGAGCCTCTGTGTACTAATAAATAATACATTCTATATGCAGATATTTATAAAATGTTTTCTGTGGCAGTAACTCACCTCTACGTCCATCTCTGTTGCAGAGGCTTGTGGGAATGCTGCTGGTGTGTGGTCTGGGCTGTGTGCCTCTGTCCCCCCCACCCCCTGTCCCAGCCTAGTCTACTCTCTCTGCCTCCACCCCTGTCAGCCACAGCCTAGTCTACTCTCTCTGCCTCCACCCCTGTCAGCCACAGCCTAGTCTACTCTCTCTGCCTCCACCCCTGTCAGCCACAGCCTAGTCTACCCTCTCTGCCTCTCTCTGCCTCCACCCCTGTCAGCCACAGCCTAGTCTACCCTCTCTGCCTCCACCCCTGTCAGCCACAGCCTAGTCTACCCTCTCTGCCTCTCTCTGCCTCCACCCCTGTCAGCTACAGCCTACTCCTCACCGCCTGGCTAACCAGTGTCTTCACTGTTCGTCATAATGCAGCAGAATCTTCTACAGTTTCTCCCATCCCTCCAGGTAGAGCACAGCGTGTCTCTGACTCTGCCTCCAGCCGTCATTCTCCACGCCGTCTACTGCCACCTAATTAGTCTTTCAGAGTGCTGCTTCTACGCTTGAATAAGTCATAAAACACACACAGATGGGTGGTGTGTCAACGTGTTCCTCTGTGTTTCTGGTTGTAAGACCACGTCATGTCTACCGGATATTTTGTTCTTTAGTTTTAATGAAGGAAGTAGTTGATGACTAAATGAGTGACGGTGTGGTCCTGGGGTCCTGACGGTCTGGTCCTGTGACGGTGGGGTCCTGTGGGGTCCTGTGACGGTGGGGTCCTGTGACGGTCTGGTCCTGTGGGGTCCTGACGGTGTGGTCCTGTGACGGTCTGGTCCTGTGGGGTCCTGTGACGGTCTGGTCCTGTGACGGTGGGGTGCTGTGACGGTGGGGTCCTGTGACCCCTGTGGGGTCCTGTGACGGTGGGGTCCTGTGACGGTCTGGTCCTGTGGGGTCCTGTGACGGTGGGGTCCTGTGACGGTCTGGTCCTGTGGGGTCCTGTGACGGTGGGGTGCTGTGACGGTGGGATCCTGTGGGGTCCTGTGACGGTGGGGTCCTGTGACTGTGGGGTCCTGTGACTGTGGGGTCCTGTGACGGTGGGGTCCTGTGGGGGTCCTGTGACGGTGGGGTCCTGTGACGGTGGGGTCCTGTGGGGTCCTGTGACGGTGGGGTCCTGTGGGGTCCAGGTGGGGTCCAGGGGGACGGTGTGGTCCTGTGACTCTTCCCGGTGGAGTCCTGTGACGGTGGGGTCCTGTCGGTGGGGTCCTGTGACGGTGGGGTCCTGTGGGGTCCTACTGGTCCTGTGGGGTCCTGTGACGGTGTGGTCCTGTCGGTGTGGTCAGAGTGTGGTCCTGTGACGGTTGGTCCTGTGGGGTCCTGTGGGGTCCTGTGACGGTAAGACGGTGTGGTCCTGTGACTTCTGGGGGGGTTCGTGTGGGGTCCTGTGACGGTGTGGTCCTGTGACGGTGGGGGTGTGGGGTCCTGTGACGGTGTGGTCCTGTGACGGTGGGGTCCTGTGGGGTCCTGTGATGGTGTGGTCCTGTGACGGTGGGGTCCTGTGGGGTCCTGTGACGGTGGGGTCCTGTGACGGTGGTCCTGGGTCCTGTGGGGTCCTGTGACGGTGTGGTCCTGTGACGGTGGGGTCCTGTGGGGTTAATGACGGTGGGGTCCTGGACGGTCTGGTCCTGTGGGGTCCTGTGACGGTCTGGTCCTGTGGGGTCCCTGTGACAGTCTGGTCCTGTGACGGTGTGGTCCTGTGTGGGGTCCTGTGACGGTGGGGTCCGGTGGGGTCCTGTGATGGGGGTCCTGTGACAGTGTGGGGTCCTGTGACGGTGGGGTCCTGTGACGGTGGGGTCCTGTGACGGTCTGGTCCTGTGACGGTGTGGTCCTGTGACGGTGGGGTCCTGTGGGGTCCTGTGACGGTGTGGTCCTGTGGGGTCCTGTGACGGTGGGGTCCTGTGACGGTGTGGTCCTGTGACGGTGGGGTCCTGTGGGGTCCTGTGACGGTGGGGTCCTGTGACGGTGGGGTCCTGTGGGGTCCTGTGACGGTGTGGTCCTGTGACGGTGTGGTCCTGTGACGGTGTGGTCCTGTGACGGTGGGGTCCTGTGACGGTCTGGTCCTGTGGGGTCCTGTGACGGTCTGGTCCTGTGGGGTCCTGTGACGGTGGGGTCCTGTGACGGTGGGGTCCTGTGACGGTGGGGTCCTGTGACGGTGGGGTCCTGTGACGGTGGGGTACTGTGACGGTGGGGTCCTGTGACGGTGGGGTCCTGTGACGGTGGGGTCCTGTGACGCTGGGGTGCTGTGGGGTCCTGTGACGGTGGGGTCCTGTGACGGTCTGGTCCTGTGACGGTGTGGTCCTGTGGGGTCCTGTGACGGTGTGGTCCTGTGACGGTGTGGTCCTGTGACGGTGGGGTCCTGTGGGGTCCTGTGACGGTGTGGTCCTGTGACGGTGTGGTCCTGTGACTGTGGGGTCCTGTGACGGTGGGGTCCTGTGACGGTGGGGTCCTGTGACGGTGGGGTCCTGTGACGGTGGGGTCCTGTGACGGTGGGGTGCTGGGGTCCTGTGACGGTGTTGCCCTGTGACGGTGGGGTCCTGTGACGGTGGGGTCCTGTGACGGTGTGGTCCTGTGACGGTGGGGTCCTGTGACGGTGGGGTCCTGTGACTGTGGGGTCCTGTGACGGTGGGGTCCTGTGACGGTGTGGTCCTGTGACGGTGGGGTCCTGTGACGGTCTGGTCCTGTGGGGTCCTGTGACGGTGTGGTCCTGTGACGGTGGGGTCCTGTGACGGTCTGGTCCTGTGGGGTCCTGTGATGGTGTGGTCCTGTGACGGTGTGGTCCTGTGACGGTGTGGTCCTGTGATGGTGGGGTCCTGTGATGGTGTGGTCCTGTGACGGTGTGGTCCTGTGACGGTGGGGTCCTGTGACGGTGGGGTCCTGTGACGGTGGGGTCCTGTGACGGTGGGGTCCTGTGGGGTCCTGTGACGGTGGGGTCCTGTGAGGGTGGGGTCCTGTGACGGTGGGGTGCTGTGATGGTGGGGTCCTGTGGGGTCCTGTGGGGTCCTGTGACGGTGGGGTCCTGTGACGGTGTGTGACGTCCTGTGGGGTCCTGTGACGGTGGGGTCCTGTGACGGTGGGGTGCTGTGACGGTGGGGGGGTCCTGTGACGGTGGGGTAAGGTGACGGTCTGGTCCTGTGGGGTCCTGTGACGGTGGGGTCCTGTGACGGTGTGGTCCTGTGGGGTCCTGTGACGGTGTGGTCCTGTGACGGTGGGGTCCTGTGGGGTCCTGTGACGGTGGGGTCCTGTGACGGTGTGGTCCTGTGGGGTCCTGTGACGGTGTGGTCCTGTGGGGTCCTGTGACGGTGTGGTCCTGTGACGGTGTGGTCCTGTGATGGTGGGGTCCTGTGACGGTGTGGGTGGGGTCCTGTGACGGTCTGGTCCTGTGGGGTCCTGTGACGGTCTGGTCCTGTGACGGTGTGGTCCTGTGACTGTGGGGTCCTGTGACGGTGGGGTCCTGATACGGTAGGGTCCTGTGACGGTGGGGTCCTGTGACAGTGTGGTCCTGTGGGGTCCTGTGACGTTGTGGTCCTGTGACGGTCTGGTCCTGTGGGGTCCTGTGACGGTGGGGTCCTGTGGGGTCCTGTGACGGTGTGGTCCTGTGATGGTGGGGTCCTGTGACGGTGTGGTCCTGTGACGGTGGGGTCCTGTGATGGTGGGGTCCTGTGATGGTGGGGTGCTGTGACGGTGGGGTGCTGTGACGGTGGGGTGCTGTGATGGTCTGGTCCTGTGATGGTGTGGTCCTGTGATGGTGTGGTCCTGTGACGGTGGGGTCCTGTGACGGTGGGGTCCTGTGGGGTCCTGTGGGCTGTGACAGTGGGGTCCTGTGACGGTGGGGTCCTGTGACGGTGGGGTCCTGTGACGGTGGGGTCCTGTGGGGTCCTGTGACGGTGGGGTCCTGTGACGTCCTGTGGTCCTGTGGGGTCCTGTGGGGTCCTGTGACGGTGGGGTCCTGTGACGGTGGGGTGCTGTGATGGTGGGGTGCTGTGACGGTGTGGTCCTGTGGGGTCCTGTGACGGTGGGGTCCTGTGGGGTCCTGTGGGGTCCTGTGGCGGTGGGGTCCTGTGGGGTCCTGTGACGGTGTGGTCCTGTGATGGTGGGGTCCTGTGACGGTGTGGTCCTGTGGGGTCCTGTGACGGTGTGGTCCTGTGACGGTGGGGTCCTGTGACGGTGGGGTCCTGTGGGGTCCTGTGACGGTCTGGTCCTGTGGGGTCCTGTGACGGTCTGGTCCTGTGACGGTGTGGTCCTGTGACTGTGGGGTCCTGTGACGGTGGGGTCCTGATACTGTGGGGTCCTGTGACGGTGGGGTCCTGATACGGTAGGGTCCTGTGACGGTGGGGTCCTGTGACAGTGTGGTCCTGTGGGGTCCTGTGACGTTGTGGTCCTGTGACGGTGGGGTCCTGTGACGGTCTGGTCCTGTGGGGTCCTGTGACGGTGGGGTCCCCGGTGTGGTCCTGTGATGGTGGGGTCCTGTGACGGTGTGGTCCTGTGACGGGTGGTGGGGTCCCCGTGTGATGGTGGGGTCCTGTGACGGTGGGGTCCCTGTGATGGTCTGGTCCTGTGATGGTCTGGTCCTGTGATGGTGTGGTCCTGTGACGGTGGGGTCCTGTGACGGTGGGGTCCTGTGGGGTCCTGTGGGGTCCCAGTGGGGTCCTGTGACGGTGGGGTCCTGTGACGGTGGGGTCCTGTGACGGTGGGGTCCTGTGGGGTCCTGTGGGGTCCTGTGACGGTGGGGTCCTGTGACGCTGTGGTCCTGTGACGCTGTGGTCCTGTGGGGTCCTGTGGGGTCCTGTGACGGTGGGGTCCTGTGACGGTGGGGTGCTGTGATGGTGGGGTGCTGTGACGGTGTGGTCCTGTGGGGTCCTGTGACGGTGGGGTCCTGTGGGGTCCTGTGGGGTCCTGTGACGGTGGGGTCCTGTGGGGTCCTGTGGGGTCCTGTGACGGTGGGGTCCTGTGGGGTCCCGGTGGGGTCCTGTGACGGTGGGGGGGTGACGGTGTGGTCCTGTGGGGTCCTGTTACGGTGTGGTCCTGTGACGGTGGGGTCCTGTGACGGTCTGGTCCTGTGGGGTCCTGTGACGGTCTGGTCCTGTGGGGTCCTGTGACGGTCTGGTCCTGTGGGGTCCTCACGGTGTGGTCCTGTGGGGTCCTGTGACGGTCTGGTCCTGTGGGGTCCTCTGACTGTGGGGTCCTGTGACGGTGTGGTCCCGGTGGGGTCCTGACGGTGGGGTCCTGTGACGGTTGGATCCTCCTGACGGTGGGGTCCTGTGGGGTCCTGTGACGGTGTGGTCCTGTGACGGTGGGGTCCTGTGATGGTCTGGTCCTGTGGGGTCCTGTGACCGTGTGGTCCTGTGATGGTGTGGTCCCGGTGGGGTCCTGTGATGGTGGGGTCCTGTGACGGTGGGGTCCTGTGACGGTGGGGTCCGTGTGACGGTGGGGTCCTGTGACGGTGGGGTCCCCGGTGGGGTCCTGACGGTGGGGTCCTGTGACCTGTGATCCCCCTGTGATGGTCTGGTCCTGTGATGGTGTGGTCCTGTGACGGTGGGGTCCTGTGACGGTGGGGTCCTGTCGGTGTGGTCCTGTGGGGTCCTGTGGGGTCCTGTGACGGTGGGGTTCTGTGGGGTCCTGTGACGGTGGGGTCCTGTGGGGTCCACGGTGGGGTCCTGTGGGGTCCTGTGACGGTGTGGTCCTGTGACGGTGGGGTCCTGTGACGGTGTGGTCCTGTGGGGTCCTGTGACGGTGTGGTCCTGTGACGGTGGGGTCCTGTGACGGTGTGGTCCTGTGGGGTCCTGTTACGGTGTGGTCCTGTGACGGTGGGGTGCTGTGACGGTGGGGTCCTGTGGGGTCCTGTGGGGTCCTGTGACGGTGGGGTCCTGTGACGGTGTGGTCCTGTGACGGTGGGGTCCTGTGGGGTCCTGTGACGGTGGGGTCCTGTGGGGTGCCGGTGGGGTGCTGACGGTGGGGTCCACGGTGGGGTGCTTGACGGTGGGGTGCCTCCTGTGACGGTGTGGTCCTGTGACGGTGGGGTGCTGTGGACGGTGGGGTCCTGTGACGGTGGGGTCCTGTGACGGTGGGGTGCTGTGATGGTGGGGTCCTGTGATGGTCTGGTCCTGTGACGGTGGGGTCCTGTGACGGTGGGGTCCTGTGACGGTGGGGTCCTGTGACGGTGTGGTGCTGTGACGGTGGGGTCCTGTGGGGTCCTGTGACGGTGGGGTCCTGTGACGGTGGGGTGCCACGGTGGGGTCCTGTGGGGTCCTGTGGGGTCCTGTGACGGTGGGGTCCTGTGACGGTGTGGTCCTGTGACAGTGGGGTCCTGGGGTCCTGTGACGGTGGGGTCCTGTGGGGTGCTGTGACGGTGGGGTGTCCTGTGACGGTGGGGTCCACGGTGGGGTGCTGTGGACGGTGGGGTCCTGTGACGGTGGGGTCCTGTGACGCTGTGGTCCACGCTGTGGTCCTGTGGGGTCCTGTGGGGTCCTGTGACGGTGGGGTCCTGTGACGGTGGGGTGCTGTGATGGTGGGGTGCTGTGACGGTGTGGTCCTGTGGGGTCCTGTGATGGTGGGGTCCTGTGGGGTCCTGTGACGGTGGGGTCCTGTGGGGTCCTGTGGGGTCCTGTGACGGTGGGGTCCTGTGGGGTCCTGTGACGGTGTGGTCCTGTGACGGTGGGGTCCTGTGACGGTGTGGTCCTGTGGGGTCCTGTTACGGTGTGGTCCTGTGACGGTGGGGTCCTGTGACGGTCTGGTCCTGTGGGGTCCATCTGGTCCTGTGGGGTCCTGTGACGGTCTGGTCCTGTGGGGTCCTCTGACGGTGTGGTCCTGTGGGGTCCTGTGACGGTCTGGTCCTGTGGGGTCCTCTGACTGTGGGGTCCTGTGACGGTGTGGTCCTGTCGGTGGGGTCCTGTGACGGTGGGGTCCTGTACGGTTGGGTCCTGTGACGGTGTGGTCCTGACGGTGTGGTCCTTGACGGTGTGGTCCTGTGACGGTGGGGTCCATGATGGTCTGGTCCTGTGGGGTCCTGTGACCGTAATGGTGTGGTCCTGTGACGGTGGGGTCCTGTGATGGTGGGGTCCTGTGACAGTGTGGTCCTAGACGGTGGGGTCGTGTGACGGTGGGAGACGGTGGGGTCCTGTGACGGTTGGTCCTGTGACGGTGGGGTCCTGAGACGGTGGGGTCTGTACGGTGGGGTCCTGTGACGGTGGGGTGCTGTGATGGTGGGGTCCTGTGATGGTCTGGTCCTGTGATGGTGTGGTCCTGAGACGGTGGGGTCCTGTGACGGTGGGGTCCTGTGGACGGTGTGGAATGGGGTCCTGTGACGGTGGGGTTCTGTGGGGTCCTAGACGGTGGGGTCCTGTGGGGACCTGTGACGGTGGGGTCCTGTGGGGTCCTGTGACGGTGTGGGTGACGGTAGACGGTGTGGTCCTGTGGGGAGACGGTGTGGTCCTGTGACGGAGGGGTCCTCTACGGTGTGGTCCTGTGGGGTCCTAGAGGAGACGGAGGTGCTGTGACGGTAGGGGTCCTGTGGGGTCCTGTGGGGTCCTGTGACGGTGGGGTCCTGTGACGGTGTGGTCCTGTGACGGTGGGGTCCTGTGGGGTCCTGTGACGGTGGGGTCCTGTGGGGTGCTGTGACGGTGGGGTGCTGTGACGGTGGGGTGCTGTGGACGGTGGGGTCCTGTGACGGTGGGGTAGAATGGTGGGGTGCTGTGACGGTGGGGTGCTGTGATGGTGGGGTCCTTACGGTGTGGTCCTAGACGGTGGGGTGCTGAGACGGTGGGGTCCTGTGACGGTGGGGTTAGAATGGGGAGCTGTGATGGTGGGGACATCTGGTCCTGATGGTGTGGTCCTAGACGGTGGGGTCCTGTGACGGTGGGGTCCTGAGACATGGGGTCCTAGACGGTGGGGTGCTGTGACGGAGGGGACTGTGGGGTCCTGTGGGGTCCTGTGATGGGGTCCTGTGACGGTGGGGTGCTGTGAGTGGGGACTGTGGGGTCCTGTGGGGTCCTAGAATGGGGTCCTGGACGGTGTGGTCCTGTGACAGTGGGGTCCTGTGGGGTCCTACGGTGGGGTCCTAGGGTGCTGTGACGGAGGGGTGCTCTGACGGTGGGGTGCTGAACGGTGGGGTGCTGTGACGGTGGGGTCCTGTGACGGTTGGTCCTGTGACGGTGGGGTGCTGTGATGGTGGGGTCCTGTGATGGTCTGGTCCTGTGACGGTGGGGTCCTGTGACGGTGGGGTCCTGTGACGGTGGGGTGCTGTGATGGTGGGGTCCTGTGGGGTCCTGTAGGACGGTGTGGTCCTGTGACGGTGGGGTCCTGTGGGGTACTGTGACGGTGGGGTCCTGTGACGGTGGGGTGCTGTGACGGTGGGGTCCTGTGGGGTCCTGTGACGGTGGGGTCTGTGACGGTCTGGTCCTGTGGGGTTCAGAACGGTGGGGTGCTGTGACGGTGGGGTCCTGTGGGGTCCTGTGACGGTGGGGTCCTGTGATGGTGGGGTCCTTGACGGTGTGGTCCTGTGACAGACGGTGGGGTCCTGTGGGGTCCTGTGACGGTGGGGTCCTGTGTGGTCCTGTACGGTGTGGTCCTGTGACGGTGGGGTCCTGTGGTCCTGTGACGGTGTGGTCCTGTGACGGTGGGGTCCTGTGGGGTCCTGTGACGGTGGGGTCCTGTGGTCCTGTGACGGTGGGGTGCTGTGACGGTGGGGTCCTGTGGGGTCCTGTGACGGTCTGGTCCTGGGGAAATGACGGTGGGGTGCTTGCGGTGGGGTCCTGACATGACGGTGGGGTCCTGTGGGGTCCTGTGACGGTGTGGTCCTGTGACGGTGTGGTCCTGTGGGGTCCTGTGGGGTCCTGTGACGGTGTGGTCCTGTGACGGTGTGGTCCTGTGGGGTCCTGTGGGGTCCTTACGGTGGGGTCCTGTGACGGTAGGGTGCTGTGAAAGTGTGGTCCTGTGGGGTCCTGTGACGGTGTGGTCCTGGGGTCCTGTGATGGTGGGGTCCTGTGACGGTGGGGTCCTATGACGGTGGGGTCCTGTGGGGTCCTGTGATGGTGGGGTCCTGAACTGGTCCTGTGACGGTGGGGTCCTGTGATGTCTGGTCCTGTACGGTGGGGTCCTACTGGGTCCTGTGGGGTCCTGTCGGTGGGGTCCTGTAAATATGTGATGGTGGGGTCCTGTGTGGTCCTGTGACGGTGGGGTCCTGTCGGTGGGATCCTGTGGGGTCCTGTGACGGTGGGGTCCTGTGACGGTGGAGTCCTGTGACGGTGGGGTCCTGTGACGGTGGGGTCCTGTTTGATCAGGATAATAACATCATAACACACAGCTAATTCATGCAGACCTACAGCGTCCACTTATCGTTTGTTCTAACATCTCTAATACACTCCAACCAACTTTTCTCCCTCATTCCCCCATTTATCCCTCAACCCCCTATCCCTCCCTCTACCCCTCTCTCTCTCTCTCTCTCTCCATCCATCACCCCCATTTCTCCCTCCATTCATCCCCATCTCTCACTCCACCCCCCATCCCCCATCTCTGTGATCCCTCCATCCATCTCCCCTCCATTCCCCATCTATCCCTCCATCCCCCATTTCTTCCTCCATCCCACCTCTCCCTCATCCCCCATTTGCCATCTCTCCCTCCATACCCCATCTATCTCTCCCTCCATCCATACCCATCTCTCTCCCTGATCCCTCCCTCCACCCCCCATCTCCCCATCCCCCATCTATCCCTCCATCCTTCCCTCCCCCATTTCTTTCTCCAATCCCATCTATTCCCCATCCCTCCCTCCATCCCCCATCTCCTTCTATCCTTCCCATCTCTCCATCTAGCCTCCACCCCCCCGTCCTCCATCCCTCCCTCCATCCCCCACTCCATTCCCCATCTATTCCCCACCCCCCATCTCCCTCCACCCCCCCGTCCTCCATCCATCCCCCACTCCATTCCCCACTTCTCCCTCCATCCCCCATCTCTCCCCTCATCTCTCTCCCCATCTGTCCCCCACTTCTCCCTCCATCCCTCATTTCTTCCTCCATCTCAGTCCTCCATCTATCTCTCCCTCCCTCCATCTCCCCATTCTATCCCTCCAACCCCTCTGTCCCTCATCCATCCCTCTATCTCCCATTTCTTCCTCCATCTTCCTCCCTATATCCCTCCATCTCCCCATTCTATCCCTCCAACCCCCTCTGTCCCTCATCCATCCCTCCATCTCCCATAGAATAAAGGAGAGGAGACATCTCTATTGGTTAGAATAGAGAAGAGGAGATGTCTCTATTGGTTAGAATAAAGGAGAGGAGACATCTCTATTGGTTAGAATAAAGGAGAGGAGACATCTCTATTGGTTAGAATAAAGGAGAGGAGACATCTCTATTGGTTAGAATAAAGGAGAGGAGACAGGGAGTCATTGGTTAGAATAGAGGAGAGGAGACATCTCTATTGGTTAGAATAAAGGAGAGGAGACATCTCTATTGGTTAGAATAAAGGAGAGGAGACATCTCTATTGGTTAGAATAAAGGAGAGGAGACATCTCTATTGGTTAGAATAGAGGAGAGGAGACAGGGAGACATTGGTTAGAATAGAGGAGAGGAGACATCTCTATGGGTTAGAATAAAGGAGAGGAGACATCTCTATGGGTTAGAATAAAGGAGAGGAGACATCTCTATTGGTTAGAATAGAGGAGAGGAGACAGGGAGACATTGGTTAGAATAGAGGAGAGGAGACATCTCTATTGGTTAGAATAAAGGAGAGGAGACAGGGAGACATCTCTATTGGTTAGAATAGAGGAGAGGAGACAGGGAGACATTGGTTAGAATAGAGGAGAGGAGACATCTCTATTGGTTAGAATAGAGGAGAGGAGACATCTCTACAGGTTAGAATAAAGGAGAGGAGACATCTCTACGGGTTACAATAAAGGAGAGGAGACATCTCTATTGGTTAGAATAGAGGAGAGGAGACATCTCTATTGGTTAGAACAGAGGAGAGGAGACAGGGAGACATTGGTTAGAATAGAGGAGAGGAGACAGGAGACATTGGTTAGAATAGAGGAGAGGAGACATCTCTATGGGGAATAGAGGAGAGGAGACATCTTATGGGTTAGAATAAAGGAGAGGAGACATCTCTATTGGTTAGAATAAAGGGAAGAGACAGGAGACATTGGTTAGAATAGAGGAGAGAGACATCTCTATTGGTTAGAATAAAGGGAGAGACAGGGAGACATTAGAATAGAGGAGAGGAGACATCTTATTGGTTAGAATAGAGGAAATGATGGAGACATCTCTATAGGTTAGAATAAAGGAGAGGAGACATCTCTATGAGTTAGAATAAAGGAGAGGAGACATCTCTATTGGTTAGAATAGAGGAGAGGAGACAGGGAGACATTGGTTAGGAGGAGAGGAGACATCTTATGGGTTAGAATAAAGGCGAGAGACATCTCTATTGGTTAGAATAGAGGAGAGGAGACATCTCTATTGGTTAGAACAGAGGAGACAGGGAGACATTGGTTAGAATAGAGGAGAGGAGACAGGGAGACATTGGTTAGAATAAAGGAGAGGAGACATCTCTATGGGTTAGAATAAAGGAGAGGAGACATCTCTATTGGTTAGAACAGAGGAGAGGAGACAGGGAGACATTGGTTAGAATCCCTTGTAGCCGTTGGTTTAAAAGTTGTGTTGTGGTGGTGTGTGTTGTAGGCAACTGACGTCATTCTAAATTTGCGTCTGAATGATAAAGTTGATCCTGGATGGAAGTAGCTGCTTCAGAACAGAGAATTCAGTACTTTATTTTACAGTTTCCAATGGTATTTACCTGGTAATTACTAGGAAATGATGCAGTAACACAGAATTCAACACAATTACTTTCTGAAATAAATGTAATTAGCTACCTACATAGTCAAGTTTGAGATATAAGTACTATTTTACTTTGTGACTCATCCTGTCCTCCTGTGTTCCAACAGTGTGACATGATCAATGTATAGTTTAATGAATAACCAATAACCTGTTGGGCATTTACATTCCACTGAAAACAAAATGATCCCGTTCAGGTCTGTTCCAACTCAAGCTTTTCACATAGTGCAAAAACTGTCACAAGGCAAAGTGAATCATTACGACTCTTATCTACTGTAATTCTGTCTCAATAAATATTATCTCATTACAGTCCTTGTAAAAGAGATTATATACAACGATCTCATCACCAATCAGGACATTTCATAGAAAAACAATACAAAGTGGATGAATTATTACGGTTGCCAGACATCACGAAGAGAAGCACCGACACCCGTGTCATTGGACACTGGCTGGCCTGCCAGAGGAACTGTAGTGTGAGGTCTTCTTCCTCACTCACACCTCCGGTAGAAGTTGAAGTGGTAGCATCTGTGAACAGCGGGAGACGAAGCCACGAGTCGGATTGCAGTCTGCCTGGCCCTGGATGGAGATAGACCAACATTGTCTATTACATTGACAAGTGACGGCTCTAACAGTGGAGATACTGTACAAGTCCTCAAAGATGGAAGGCAAGCGTGAGGAGGCGAGATCAGGTGGAACCATTCTAGCCAATGGAGGGTAGATAGGCATTAGAGGAGAGTTCTCATCTTTGATCTGTGAGCATTTTAGCTTCTCTGGGAGCGCCAGCATGGAGAGAGCATTCCATTTTAATGGAGAAAGAGCTATTGGGGAGGGGAGACGAGAGCATTACGGGAGAGACGATGAGACGAGAGCATTACGGGAGACGAGAGCATTACGGGAGACGAGAGCATTACGGGGAGACGAGAGCATTACGGGGAGAGGGAGAGCATTACGGGAGAGGAGAGCATTACGGGGAGACGAGAGCATTACGGGAGACGAGAGCATTACGGGGAGACGAGAGCATTACGGGGAGACGAGAGCATTACGGGGAGACGAGAGCATTACGGGGAGACGAGAGCATTACGATGAGACGAGAGCATTACGGGAGACGAGAGCATTACGGGGAGACGAGAGCATTACGGGAGACGAGAGCATTACGGGGAGACGAGAGCATTACGGGGAGACGAGAGCATTACGGGGAGACGAGAGCATTACGGGGAGACGAGAGCATTACGGGGAGACGAGAGCATTACGGGGAGACGAGAGCATTACGGGGAGACGAGAGCATTACGGGGAGACGAGAGCATTACGGGGAGACGAGAGCATTACGGGGAGACGAGAGCATTACGATGAGACGAGAGCATTACGGGGAGACGAGGCATTCACGGGAGACGAGAGCATTACGGGAGACGAGCATTACGGGGAGACGAGAGCATTACGGGGAGACGAGAGCATTACGGGAGACGAGAGCATTACGGGAGACGAGAGCACGGGGGAGACGAGAGCATTACGGGGAGACGAGAGCATTACGGGAGACGAGAGCATTACGGGAGACGAGAGCATTGACGGGAGGCGAGAGCATTACGGGGAGGCGAGAGCATTACGGGAGACGAGAGCATTACGGGAGACGAGAGCATTACGGGAGACGAGAGCATTACGGGGAGACGAGAGCATTACGGGAGACGAGAGCATTACGGGGAGACGAGAGCATTACGGGAGACGAGGCATTACGGGAGACGAGAGCATTACGGGGAGACGAGAGCATTACGGGGACGAGAGCATTACGGGAGGCGAGAGCATTACGGGGAGACGAGAGCATTACGGGGAGGAGAGCATTACGGGAGCATTACGGGAGACGAGAGCATTACGGGAGACGAGAGCATTACGGGAGACGAGAGCATTACGGGGGAGACGAGAGCATTACGGGAGACGAGAGCATTACGGGAGGGGAGGCGAGAGCATTACGGGGAGACGAGAGCATTACGGGGAGACGAGAGCATTACGGGGAGACGAGAGCATTACGGGGAGACGAGAGCATTACGGGGAGACGAGAGCATTACGATGAGATGGGGAGACGAGTAAAGGGAGGGGGTGGTTATCATACTAATGTTATCATACTAATGTTTAACAACTCTATTAGATTGTGGTTATAAGATCGGGTCGTTTTCCCCCCACAACAAACAACACGTAGTAGTTGTGAGGCTACTGGGACAGTGTCGTTTGACATTGATATTTTAGGAAAGGACACATTGGAGAAATCTTTTAGTTCTTACAGCCACTGCTGAGCGGAAGTGGTAGGAGCTCCTGTAGAATCGAGACACTGGCAGAGGCCATTCATGGACGTAGCCCTGGAGAGAACAAAAGAGAAACACTTTCAAGCTTTATACTCTCTTACTTTCTTTGTTCACTTTTTATCACACAAAGAGCAGAGAGTTTGCAATTATCAAACAGAGAGCAACCACAGTATAGTGTTGTCTGTGGATGCCATACCTGTGTATTTATGAAATTGTATTCTTCGTTGGTTTGATCGTGGTCCATCAAGGCAGAGCATTTAAACATCTCATCATTATGACACAGGTGGACAACCAGCAGCTCTGTGGTACTGCGTCAGAGGAGAGGAGACACCTAGTGGTCATTTACGGTACTTTCAACAAACCCACAGTGCAAGTACCAAGTGCTCTGTGACCATTTGTAATTAGTGTGAACAACAATGAGAGAATGTGCCTTATGCAACTCTGTCTTAGTAGAGGCCTTCATCTCCTCATACAGAACAGGAAGTCCTGCCACACTGGGGTCCAATGTCTGATTCAGACAAAGCCTCAAGTCTCGATTCAATCCGTAGCGCTGAAGGTCTGCGGTAGTATGGTGTGATTGACATTTAAAGGTAATTTCCCATTGAGACGACATACGCAGCAACGACGTGACTGCAGTCTCCGCAAATGCCCAGAAACATTGCCTTTAAATTCTAAATCGCAACCCTACTGCACTAAGGATTAAATGGAGCCCTTAGACTCACAAGCTCCCGCTAGTTCCCCCCGTGCATGGACTCTGCTAGTTCCCCCCGTGCATGGACTCTGCTAGTTCCCCCCGTGCATGGACTCTGCTAGTTCCCCCCCGTGCATGGACTCTGCAGTTCCCCCCCGTGCATGGACTCTGCTAGTTCCCCCCGTGCATGGACTCTGCAGTTCCCCCCGTGCATGGACTCTGCCAGTTCCCCCTGTGCATGGACTCTGCTAGTCCCCCCCGTGCATGGACTCTGCTAGTTCCCCCCCCGTGCATGGACTCTGAATGTCTGGGAGGATCCAGACCATCATCAGCCCCGGAGGTAAAACAACCTCTTAGAAACTATCCCCTGCTCCTTCCAGAGTCCACAGTCAATGCCAACCTGTCACCACCACAGTGGGAAGACAAGACCTATTGCATTATTCAAGTGGAAAACAAAGTGGAGACAAGAGGAAGCATGTCTCATGTCCTGGTCACTCACTTCATCTGGACAGTGACACGCATGTTGGTGGGGACGAACTTGCTGATAGGGATTTGGAAGGAGTAGTTTCCTGACCTGAATGGAAACAGATCAACATAGAGATGAAGTATACCATCGGTTTGGCAGTCTGAATCTACATCTATTAAATGAGTTCAAACGGACTGAATTACGTACCCGCAGCTTCCCCTCTCACAGTACCGAGAGTCAATGATCTGTTCGTTTTCTTTGATGAAAAAAGACTTTATTGTTGTGTTTGTCCCTGAAAATAGAACAACAATCTGATGTCCAACTCTAAAGTATTGTGAAATAAAGTCAGAAAATAACACATTTGGATTAAGCATTAAAACGTGTGTTCAAACGTATGTGATAGAATTTGACTTACAATCTCCGGCACCTTTGATTTCTTCATTGAATTTGTCTTTCCCTTTATCTGAGAAGGCAGAATTGGAACCAAGAGAAGAAGTGAGATTACTGCCTGTCACAAGCAGCACAATGCCAACACTTTATAGAGCATCAGAATTATGTCTATGTGGTCCTTCTGTGGCACAGTTGGTAGAGCATGGCGCTTGTAACGCCAGGGTAGTGGGTTCGATTCCCGGGACCACCCATACGTAGAATGTATGCACACATGCACACATGCACACATGACTGTAAGTCGCTTTGGATAAAAGCGTCTTCTAAATGGCATATATTATATGTCTCATTCAAGGTCAGCAACATGTAGGTTTTACGTCAAGATAAGCTAGCATGAAGAAAGAAATACAGTGGAGAATGCTGTTGGTAAATGAAGACAGGGAGTAGCCAGCTCACCTGCTAGAGAGGGCCAGGTAGTGGGAGATACAGGGAGTAGACAGCTCACCTGCTAGAGAGGGCCAGGTAGTGGGAGATACAGGGAGTAGACAGCTCACCTGCTAGAGAGGGCCAGGTAGTGGGAGATACAGGGAGTAGCCAGCTCACCTGCTAGAGAGGGCCAGTTAGTGGGAGATACAGGGAGTAGACAGCTCACCTGCTAGAGAGGGCCGGTAGTGGGAGATACAGGAGTAGACAGCTCACCTGCTAGAGAGGGCCAGGTAGTGGGAGATACAGGGAGTAGACAGCTCACCTGCTAGAGAGGGCCAGGTAGTGGGAGATACAGGGAGTAGACAGCTCACCTGCTAGAGAGGGCCAGGTAGTGGGAGATACAGGGAGTAGACAGCTCACCTGCTAGAGAGGGCCAGGTAGTGGGAGATACAGGGAGTAGACAGCTCACCTGCTAGAGAGGGCCCGGTAGTGGGAGATACAGGGAGTAGACAGCTCACCTGCTAGAGAGGGCCAGGTAGTGGGAGATACAGGGAGTAGACAGCTCACCTGCTAGAGAGGGCCAGGTAGTGGGAGATACAGGGAGTAGACAGCTCACCTGCTAGAGAGGGCCTGGTAGTGGGAGATACAGGAGTAGACAGCTCACCTGCTAGAGAGGGCCCGGTAGTGGGAGATACAGGAGTAGCCAGCTCACCTGCTAGAGAGGACCAGGTAGTGGGAGATACAGGAGTAGACAGCTCACCTGCTAGAGAGGGCCAGGTAGTGGGAGATACAGGGAGTAGACAGCTCACCTAATAGAGAAGGCCAGGTAGTGGGAGATACAGGTAGTAGACAGCTCACCTGCTAGAGAGGGCCCGGTAGTGGGAGATACAGGGAGTAGACAGCTCACCTGCTAGAGAGGGCCTGGTAGTGGGAGATACAGGGAGTAGCCAGCTCACCTGCTAGAGAGGGCCAGGTAGTGGGAGATACAGGAGTAGACAGCTCACCTGCTAGAGAGGGCCAGGTAGTGGGAGATACAGGGAGTAGACAGCTCACCTGCTAGAGAGGGCCTGGTAGTGGGAGATACAGTGGAGGAGAGGAGGACAGGAGAGATGGTGCTGGTATTATCCATGGAGGCTGTAGTGGGACAGCAGAACACTTCTTCACAGTAGATCAGGCTACAGAAGTCCACATCAGGGGTCCACGGGACAGGGGTGGTTGTTGGGTTTACTAATAAATAAACAAACAAACAAACGTCAATTTCCACATAAAGGACTACTCATGACAGACAGCAATACTTTTACCACCTCTTTGTACAATAGAATTGAATGAGACACCACAACGTTACTACGGTGAGACACCACAACGTTACTACGATGAGACACCACAACGTTACTACGATGAGACACCACAACGTTACTACGATGAGACACCACAACGTTACTACGATGAGACACCACAACGTTACTACGATGAGACATCACAACGTTACCACGATGAGACATCACAACGTTACCACGATGAGACACCACAACGTTACTACGATGAGACATCACAACGTTACCACGATGAGACATCACAACGTTACCACGATGAGACACCACAACGTTACTACAATGAGACACCACAACGTTACTACGATGAGACATCACAACGTTACCACGATGAGACATCACAACGTTACCACGATGAGACACCACAACGTTACTACAATGAGACACCACAACGTTACTACGATGAGACACCACAACGTTACCACGATGAGACACCACAACGTTACTACGATGAGACATCACAACGTTACCACGATGAGACATCACAACGTTACCACGATGAGACACCACAACGTTACCGTGATGGGACACCACAACGTTACTACGATGAGACACCACAACGTTACTACGATGAGACACCACACCGTTACTACGATGAGACACCACACCGTTACCACGATGAGACATCACAACGTTACCACGATGAGACATCACAACGTTACTACGGTGAGACACCACAACGTTACTACGATGAGACACCACAACGTTACTACGATGAGACACCACAACGTTACTACGATGAGACATCACAACGTTACTACGATGAGACATCACAACGTTACCACGATGAGACATCACAACGTTACCACGATGAGACACCACAACGTTACTACAATGAGACATCACAACGTTACTACGATGAGACATCACAACGTTACCACGATGAGACACCACAACGTTACTACAATGAGACATCACAACGTTACCACGATGAGACATCACAACGTTACCACGATGAGACATCACAACGTTACCACGATGAGACACCACAACGTTACTGTGATGAGACACCACAACGTTACTACGATGAGACACCACAACGTTACTACGATGAGACACCACAACGTTACTACGATGAGACACCACAACGTTACCACGATGAGACATCACAACGTTACCACGATGAGACACCACAACGTTACTACGATGAGACATCACGTTACTACGATGAGACATCACGTTACTACGATGAGACACCACAACGTTACTACGATGAGACACCACAACGTTACTACGATGAGACACCACAACGTTACCACGATGAGACACCACAACGTCACTACGATGAGACATCACAACGTCACTACGATGAGACACCACAACGTTACTACGATGAGACACCACACCGTTACTACGATGAGACACCACACCGTTACCACGATGAGACATCACAACGTTACCACGATGAGACATCACAACGTTACTACGGTGAGACACCACAACGTTACTACGGTGAGACACCACAACGTTACTACGGTGAGACACCACAACGTTACTACGATGAGACATCACAACGTTACTACGATGAGACATCACAACGTTACCACGATGAGACATCACAACGTTACCACGATGAGACACCACAACGTTACTACAATGAGACATCACAACGTTACTACAATGAGACACCACAACGTTACTACAATGAGACATCACAACGTTACCACGATGAGACATCACAACGTTACCACGATGAGACATCACAACGTTACCACGATGAGACATCACAACGTTACCACGATGAGACACCACAACGTTACTGTGATGAGACACCACAACGTTACTACGATGAGACACCACAACGTTACTACGATGAGACACCACAACGTTACTACGATGAGACACCACAACGTTACCACGATGAGACATCACAACGTTACCACGATGAGACACCACAACGTTACTACGATGAGACACCACAACGTTACTACGATGAGACATCACAACGTTACCACGATGAGACATCACAACGTTACTACGATGAGACACCACAACGTTACTACGATGAGACACCACAACGTTACTACGATGAGACATCACAACGTTACCACGATGAGACATCACAACGTTACCACGATGAGACACCACAACGTTACTACGATGAGACACCACAACGTTACTACGATGAGACACCACAACGTTACTACGATGAGACACCACAACGTTACTACGATGAGACACCACAACGTTACCACGATGAGACATCACAACGTTACCACGATGAGACATCACAACGTTACTACGATGAGACATCACAACGTTACTACGATGAGACACCACAACGTTACTATGATGAGACATCACAACGTTACTACGATGAGACATCACAACGTTACTACGATGAGACACCACAACGTTACTGTGATGAGACACCACAACGTTACTACGATGAGACACCACAACGTTACTACGATGAGACACCACAACGTTACTACGATGAGACACCACAACGTTACTACGATGAGACACCACAACGTTACTACGATGAGACATCACAACGTTACTACGATGAGACACCACAACGTTACTGTGATGGGACACCACAACGTTACCACGATGAGACACCACAACGTTACTACGATGAGACACCACAACGTTACTACGATGAGACACCACAACGTTACTACGATGAGACACCACAACGTTACTACGATGAGACACCACAACGTTACTACGATGAGACACCACAACGTTACTACGATGAGACACCACAACGTTACCACGATGAGACATCACAACGTTACCACGATGAGACACCACAACGTTACTACGATGAGACACCACAACGTTACTACGATGAGACACCACAACGTTACTACGATGAGACACCACAACGTTACTACGATGAGACACCACAACGTTACTACGATGAGACACCACAACGTTACTACGATGAGACACCACAACGTTACTACGATGAGACACCACAACGTTACTACGATGAGACACCACAACGTTACCACGATGAGACACCACAACGTTACTACGATGAGACACCACAACGTTACCACGATGAGACACCACAACGTTACCACGATGAGACATCACAACGTTACTACGATGAGACACCACAACGTTACTACGATGAGACATCACAACGTTACTACGATGAGACACCACAACGTTACTACGATGAGACACCACAACGTTACTGTGATGAGACACCACAACGTTACTGTGATGAGACATCAACGTTACCACGATGAGACATCACAACGTTACTACGATGAGACACCACAACGTTACTACAATGAGACACCACAACGTTACTACGATGAGACACCACAACGTTACTGTGATGAGACATCACAACGTTACTACGATGAGACATCACAACGTTACTACGATGAGACATCACAACGTTACTGTGATGAAAGTAGAACTATATAAAGAGCATTTATGGGTTGTTTACCTAAGGTAGTCCTGACTGTTGTGGTGTAGAGAGGTTGTTTACCTAAGGTAGTCCTGACTGTTGTGGTGTAGAGAGGTTGTTTACCTGAGGTAGTCCTGACTGTTGTGGTGTAGAGAGGTTGTTTACCTAAGGCAGTCCTGACTGTTGTGGTGTAGAGAGGTTGTTTACCCGAGGTAGTCCTGACTGTTGTGGTGTAGAGAGGTTGTTTACCTAAGGTAGTACTGACTGTTGTGGTGTAGAGAGGTTGTTTACCTAAGGTAGTCCTGACTGTTGTGGTGTAGAGAGGTTGTTTACCTGAGGTAGTACTGACTGTTGTGGTGTAGAGAGGTTGTTTACCTAAGGTAGTACTGACTGTTGTGGTGTAGAGAGGTTGTTTACCTGAGGTAGTACTGACTGTTGTGGTGTAGAGAGGTTGTTTACCTAAGGTAGTCCTGACTGTTGTGGTGTAGAGAGGTTGTTTACCTGAGGTAGTCCTGACTGTTGTGGTGTAGAGAGGTTGTTTACCTAAGGCAGTCCTGACTGTTGTGGTGTAGAGAGGTTGTTTACCTAAGGTAGTCCTGACTGTTGTGGTGTAGAGAGGTTGTTTACCTGAGGTAGTACTGACTGTTGTGGTGTAGAGAGGTTGTTTACCTAAGGTAGTCCTGACTGTTGTGGTGTAGAGAGGTTGTTTACCTGAGGTAGTACTGACTGTTGTGGTGTAGAGAGGTTGTTTACCTAAGGTAGTACTGACTGTTGTGGTGTAGAGAGGTTGTTTACCTGAGGTAGTACTGACTGTTGTGGTGTAGAGAGGTTGTTTACCTAAGGTAGTCCTGACTGTTGTGGTGTAGAGAGGTTGTTTACCTGAGGTAGTCCTGACTGTTGTGGTGTAGAGAGGTTGTTTACCTGATGTAGTCCTGACTGTTGTGGTGTAGAGAGGTTGTTTACCTGAGGTCGTCCTGACTGTTGTGGTGTAGAGAGGATGCACAGTAGTCTCGTTGCTGCAAATAAATAAAAACATGATATGACCTTTGAAATGAATTTCACATTCCCATTCTGGATAGCATTTGGCACAGAGGATACAGTTTGAGTCTCAGTAGTATTCTTGGCACCGTATTCTTGGCAGATAAAGGCTGGCGGCAACTGTAGTTGGTGACGCCAGATCAGTGGTGTATCTTACGTGTTTCCAGGAAGCAGCATGCCGGCGTCGTCTCTCAGAGTCAGCATGTAGAGAGCTGTGATGGCAATAGAACTGTGGAAGAGACATAGGGATGTCATAACCCTTCATAACACATTCATAAACATTACATAAGAAGAAAAAAACCGTTGTCAGGCCCAGACCAGGGGACTTACAATACAGGTACATCAACAACAACAAAAACTTAGAGTCGATTTATGAAAAGGAATAGTAAACTTCTATATTCTAAACTCTCCAATGCTTTTATACAGTCATGTCCCACCCCATCTGATCTGATAGTCAACCTTTTCTCACATTCTCTGATACAGTTGCGAGTTCAAACCCCCGAGCTGACAAGGTACAAATCTGTCGTTCTGCCCCTGAACAGGCAGTTAACCCACTGTTCCCAGGCCGTCATTGAAAATATGAATATGTTCTTAACTGACTTGCCTGGTTAAATAAAGGTCAAATAAAAAAATAAAAAAATAAAAATAAATAAAGTTATCAGAATAGATAAAGCTTTATGCATTCAATATTATGTTATATTCAGGTAGAGGTAACTGCCAAAATAATGGAAACACTTGAGTAAATGAGGGATACAAAGTATATTGAAAACAGTCGCTTCCACAGAGGTGTGGTTCCTGAGTTAATTAAGCAATTAACATCCTGGCCTGCTTAATAAGGGTTATTATTTATATGACCATGTCTAAGGGTTATTATTTATATTATCATGTCTAAGGGTTATTATTTATATTATATTATCATGCTTAATGGTTATTATTTATATTATCATGTCTAAGGGTTATTATTTATATGACCATGTCTAAGGGTTATTATTTATATTACCATGTCTAAGGGTTATTATTTATATTATCATGTCTAAGGGTTATTATTTATATTACCATGTCTAAGGGTTATTATTTATATTATATTATCATGCTTAAGGCTTATTATTTATATTATCATGCTTAAGGGTTATTATTTATATTATCATGTCTAAGGGTTATTATTTATATTATCATGTCTAAGGGTTATTATTTATATTACCATGTCTAAGGGTTATTATTTATATTATATTATCATGCTTAAGGGTTATTATTTATATTATCATGCTTAATGGTTATTATTTATATTACCATGCTTAAGGGTTATTATTTATATTATATTATCATGCTTAAGGGTTATTATTTATATTATCATGTTTAAGGGTTATTATTTATTTTATCATGCTTAAGGGTTATTATTTATATTATCATGCTTAAGGGTTATTATTTATATTATCATGCTTAAGGGTTATTATTTATATTATCATGCTTAAGGGTTATTATTTATATTATCATGCTTAAGGGTTATTATTTATATTATCATGCTTAAGGGTTATTATTTATATTATCATGCTTAAGGGTTATTATTTATATTATCATGCTTAAGGGTTATTATTTATATTATCATGCTTAAGGGTTATTATTTATATTATCATGCTTAAGGGTTATTATTTATATTATCATGCTTAAGGGTTATTATTTATATTATATTATCATGCTTAAGGGTTATTATTTATATTATCATGCTTAAGGGTTATTATTTATATTATATTATCATGCTTAAGGGTTATTATTTATATTATATTATCATGCTTAAGGGTTATTATTTATATTATCATGCTTAAGGGTTATTATTTATATTATCATGCTTAAGGGTTATTGTTTATATTATCATGCTTAAGGGTTATTATTTATATTACCATGCTTAAGGGTTATTATTTATATTATCATGTCTAAGGGTTATTATTTATATTACCATGTCTAAGGGTTATTATTTATATTATCATGTCTAAGGGTTATTATTTATATTATCATGCTTAAGGGTTATTATTTATATTATCATGCTTAAGGGTTATTATTTATATTATCATGTCTAAGGGTTATTATTTATATTACCATGTCTAAGGGTTATTATTTATATTATATTATCATGCTTAATGGTTATTATTATTTATATTATCATGTCTAAGGGTTATTATTTATATTATATTATCATGCTTAAGGGTTATTATTTATATTATATTATCATGCTTAAGGGTTATTATTTATATTATATTATCATGCTTAAGGGTTATTATTTATATTATCATGCTTAAGGGTTATTATTTATATTATATTACCATGCTTAAGGGTTATTATTTATATTATATTACCATGCTTAAGGGTTATTATTTATATTATATTATCATGTCTAAGGGTTATTATTTATATTATATTACCATGCTTAAGGGTTATTATTTATATTATATTACCATACTTAAGGGTTATTATTTATATTATATTATCATATTTATATTATCATGCTTAAGGGTTATTATTTATATTATCATGCTTAAGGGTTATTATTTATATTATCATGCTTAAGGGTTATTATTTATATTATCATGTCTAAGGGTTATTATTTATATTATCATGCTTAAGGGTTATTATTTATATTATCATGCTTAAGGGTTATTATTTATATTATCATGCTTAAGGGTTATTATTTATATTATCATGCTTAAGGGTTATTATTTATATTATCATGCTTAAGGGTTATTATTTATGTTACCACACTTAAGGGTTATTATTTATATTATCATGCTTAAGGGTTATTATTTATATGACCATGTCTAAGGGTTATTATTTATATTATCATGCTTAAGGGTTATTATTTATATTATATAATCATGCTTAATGGTTATTATTTATATTACCATGCTTAAGGGTTATTATTTATATTACCATGCTATGATGATGACAATGCCCAGATCCACAGGGGTCGAGTGGTCACAGAATGGTTTGATGAGCATGAAAACAAAGTAAACCATATGCCATGGCCGTCTCTGTCACCAGATCTCAACCCAATTGAACAATTATGGTAGATTCTGAAGCAGCGCCTGAAACCACCGTCAACAAAACACCAAATGATGAATTGTCTGGTGGAATAATGGTGTCACATCCCTCCAATAGGGATCCAGACACGTGTAGAATCGATGTCAAGGTGCATTGATGCTGTTCTGGCTGGTGGAGACCCAACGCCCCTCGTAAGACACTTCATGTTTCCTTTACTTTGGCAGTTACCTGTATATTGCAGTGCTTCAATATCCAGAGGTATTTTCTAACAAAGCAGTCATACTTTTGTTTCAATATGAAAGTAACATGAACATCTGCTCCTCAGTTGTAACAGGAAGTCTTACCAGAAAGCCATTGTTG
This sequence comes from Oncorhynchus keta, assembly GCF_023373465.1. NCBI lineage: Eukaryota > Metazoa > Chordata > Actinopteri > Salmoniformes > Salmonidae > Oncorhynchus > Oncorhynchus keta. Next base: position 75,293 of record NW_026289475.1, read on the forward strand.
CTGCCAGAATGATCACGCTGACTTGAACAAACTTGTGTTTTAAGCAGCGGTGGAACTTTGCCTACAAGAGAATAAATATGAATATTAATGGTTTTAGTTTAGTTTGATTCAGACTTGCTGTACACCTGTTCTTATACAAGTCTACAGTCTTTCTGCAGTTCTACCTCACCTTGACAGATTTGAGAGGTGTTGGCTTCTGTGGTGGTGGAACACTGCTGTGTCTGTTTATTTTCCTGTGTGACACAACACATATATTATCAACACAGCACGTTAAATAATGACAGTTGAAACACGTTAAATAATGACAGTTGAAACACGTTAAATAATGACAGTTGAAACAACACGTTAAATAATGACAGTTGAAACAACACGTTAAATAATGACAGTTGAAACACGTTAAATAATGACAGTTGAAACACGTTAAATAATGACAGTTGAAACACGTAAAATAATGACAGTTGAAACACGTAAAATAATGACAGTTGAAACACGTAAAATAATGACAGTTGAAACACGTAAGATAATGACAGTTGAAACACTTTAAATAATGACAGTTGAAACACGTTAAATAATGACAGTTGAAACACTTTAAATAATGACAGTTGAAACACGTTAAATAATGACAGTTGAAACGCGTTAAATAATGACAGTTGAAACACGTTAAATAATGACAGTTGAAACACGTTAAATAATGACAGTTTAAACACAACACGTTAAATAATGACAGTTGAAACACAACACGTTAAATAATGACAGTTGAAACACAACACGTTAAATAATGACAGTTGAAACACGTTAAATAATGACAGTTGAAACAACACGTTAAATAATGACAGTTGAAACACGTTAAATAATGACAGTTGAAACACGTTAAATAATGACAGTTGAAGCACGTTAAATAATGACAGTTGAAGCACGTTAAATAATGACAGTTGAAACACGTTAAATAATGACAGTTGAATAAACAACACGTTAAATAATGACAGTTGAAACAACACGTTAAATAATGACAGTTGAAACACAGCACGTTAAATAATGACAGTTGAAACACGTTAAATAATGACAGTTGAAACATGTTAAATAATGACAGTTGAAACACGTTAAATAATGACAGTTGAAGCACGTTAAATAATGACAGTTGAAACAACACGTTAAATAATGACAGTTGAAACACGTTAAATAATGACAGTTGAAACAACACGTTAAATAATGACAGTTGAAACACAGCACGTTAAATAATGACAGTTGAAGCACGTTAAATAATGACAGTTGAAACAACACGTTAAATAATGACAGTTGAAACACAGCACGTTAAATAATGACAGTTGAAACACAGCACGTTAAATAATGACAGTTGAAACATGTTAAATAATGACAGTTGAAACATGTTAAATAATGACAGTTGAAACATGTTAAATAATGACAGTTGAAACATGTTAAATAATGACAGTTGAAACACGTTAAATAATGACAGTTGAAACACGTTAAATAATGACAGTTGAAACACGTTAAATAATGACAGTTGAAACACGTTAAATAATGACAGTTGAAACACGTTAAATAATGACAGTTGAAACACTTTAAATAATGACAGTTGAAACACGTTAAATAATGACAGTTGAAACACGTTAAATAATGACAGTTGAAACACTTTAAATAATGACAGTTGAAACAACACGTTAAATAATGACAGTTGAAACAACACGTTAAATAATGACAGTTGAAACACGTTAAATAATGACAGTTGAAACACAGCACGTTAAATAATGACAGTTGAAACACGTAAAATAATGACAGTTGAAACACGTAAAATAATGACAGTTGAAACACGTAAAATAATGACAGTTGAAACACGTAAAATAATGACAGTTGAAACACGTAAGATAATGACAGTTGAAACACTTTAAATAATGACAGTTGAAACACGTTAAATAATGACAGTTGAAACAACACGTTAAATAATGACAGTTGAAACACGTTAAATAATGACAGTTGAAACACGTTAAATAATGACAGTTGAAACACAGCACGTTAAATAATGACAGTTGAAACACGTAAAATAATGACAGTTGAAACACGTAAAATAATGACAGTTGAAACACGTAAGATAATGACAGTTGAAACACTTTAAATAATGACAGTTGAAACACGTTAAATAATGACACTTGAAACACGTTAAATAATGACAGTTGAAACACGTTAAATAATGACAGTTGAAACACAACACGTTAAATAATGACAGTTGAAACACAACACGTTAAATAATGACAGTTGAAACACAACACGTTAAATAATGACAGTTGAAACAAGTTAAATAATGACAGTTAAAACACGTTAAATAATGACAGTTGAAACAACACGTTAAATAATGACAGTTGAAACACGTTAAATAATGACAGTTGAAAATGTATTAGAAACCAAAGAACGTTGAGCATTCAGTCAGCCAGTCCATTACAAGTATAAACTCAGTCCCTCCAAAAGGCGAGATTCCTAAGCTACAATAAAGTGGAGATATTTGACAGTACAGGAGGCACAATGCAGAAGGCTGTTATGGTTGAGCTGAGAAAGTGTTGATGGTCCCCATGAGAGTGACCCTGGTCATAAAGACAGACACACAACACATCCACAGGTCAACCATCCTCAGTACAGCCCCACCGTCTCATACACACCAGGCTGTATCACAACCGGCCGTGACTGAATGTACTTAAAGAAATGTTTTTATGTTGGGTGAAAATCTCTCAATGTCTCCAAAATATTTTGAAAACTGAAAGAGAACTTGTAGGCAATAGGCCATAGAGAAATAGCACCCCTGGTGGCACTGTGACATTACCCTTTAGTGCTGCTGTTAGCAGGGTTTCTGCTGTTAGCAGGGCTGCCCATGTCCTTTAGCTTGGCTGACCTTGTGTTCCACCCCTCCAGCTCCTGAATCCTGTTCTCCAGGTTGTCAGTCACCTTGCACAGCTGCTTCACAGCCCCTACATTCTCCATGAAGATCTGCTCCTATGGGGGACAAATAGCATAGAAATGGTACAGTATTTTGTTCTTCAAAGTAAAACTTTATTTTTATTTTTTATTGAACCTTTATTTAACTAGGCAAGTCAGTTAAGAACAAATTCTTATTCACAATGACGGCCTACCGGGGAACAGTGGGTTAACTGCCTTGTTCAGGGGCACAAAGACAGATTCTTACCTTGTCAGCTCGGGGATTCGATCCAGCAAACTTTCGGTTACTGGCCCACTGCTCTAACCACTAGGCCACCCTGCCTCTAACCACTACCTAACCACTAGGCTACCCTGCCTCTAACCACTAGGCTACCCTGCCTCTAACCACTAGGCCACCCTGCCTCTAACCACTAGGCCACCCTGCCTCTAACCACTAGGCCACCCTGCCTCTAACCACTAGGCCACCCTGCCTCTAACCACTAGGCCACCCTGCCTCTAACCACTAGGCTACCCTATCTCTAACCGCTAGGCTACCTGCCTCTAACCGCTAGGCTACCCTATCTCTAACCGCTAGGCTACCCTATCTCTAACCGCTAGTCTATCCTGCCTCTAACCGCTAGGCTACCCTGCCTCTAACCGCTAGGCTACCCTGCCTCTAACCGCTAGGCTACCCTGCCTCTAACCACTAGGCTACCCTGCCTCTAACCACTAGGCTACCCTGCCTCTAACCACTAGGCTACCCTGCCTCTAACCACTAGGCCACCCTGCCTCTAACCACTAGGCCACCCTGCCTCTAACCACTAGGCCACCCTGCTAACCACTAGGCCACCCTGCCTCTAACCACTAGGCCACCCTGCCTCTAACCGCTAGGCTACCTATCTCTAACCGCTAGGCTACCCTATCTCTAACCGCTAGGCTACCCTATCTCTAACCAGTCTATCCTGCCTCTAACCGCTAGGCTACCCTGCCTCTAACTAGGCACCCTGCCTCTAACCGCTAGGCTACCCTGCCTCTAACCACTAGGCTACCCTGCCTCTAACCACTAGGCTACCCTGCCTCTAACCACTAGGCTACCCTGCCTCTAACCACTAGGCTACCTGCCTCTAACCACTAGGCTACCTGCCTCTAACCACTAGGCTACCTGCCTCTAACCACTAGGCTACCCTGCCTCTAACCACTAGGCTACCTGCCGCCCCAAAGTGGGACCATAACTCAGATCTCTTGACAATCCTCATGCTGATTATCACACTGATCATATGTTATCAGGCCTTAAATCTCACGCGGACGGACACGTACTTTGTCCACCATGAGGAAGTTGCGTATCCTCTCTCCGTCGCTGCAGGTGATGTCCCCCACCACTTTGACAGCAGTGGGCAGCAGCTCCTTCACCTCCTGGGCTAGGACGCCCGTTTCATGTATGTGATCGATCCCCATCTCTGAGGCGAACTCAGGCTTGTAGTCATACTCCACAATCCTCATCTGAGATATTCTCTTCAACTGTTCTGTTGAATCCACCTACACAGTTGAAATATTGTCCCGTCAGGTAAGACATCATTCCCTGGGCCACTGTGAAGGCATTTTCTATGTTCCTTCCTGTTATTTCACACCAAAACCATTCATTTGATAGCTATTATATAAGAGCATGTGTTGCTTCCTACCTCTTGTATGTTGTGTTTTGCGCGGCTGTCGGAGGGATGCATAACCTGCCCCATGATCTTAGCGTTGCCACAGACCACCAGGGCTTCATCGGGGTGTCTGTGTTGATGCCCACCCTCCCCTGGCACACCACCGCGTCCGGAGCCTGTCCTCGTTGCCACAACACCTCACTGTCGTTCTCAAACTGGCCCGGGTTCGACGCCTGTAGTGGAAGAACACGGAAGAGTTTAGAGTTCTGGTTACGGTTGGTTCCATTCAGAACACGGTGCATTCTAGAACTAATTGTCCAATGGAATCATGGTAGGAACTACATTTGATTTAATTTTTATATATTCTTTATTTAATATTAATTTTAGCAAGGAGTCTCATGCTTTAGTATGCTTTAGTACTTAGTGCTTGAGTCTCATGCTTTTAAATACTTTAGTACAGGGTTCCCCAACTGGTGTCCTCCGTGCCAAATTTGGCCCCCGGGGTGGTCTCATTTGGCCCCCCAAGTTTTCAGAGAGAAAATAAATAAATAATCTGCTCAACAGTTGATGATCCCTGCTTTAGTACTTCTGGTTCAGTACTGACCCTGACTACGATCCTCTCTGACATGAACGCTATCAGCAGGTAACTCTCTTCCCTCACTGTGGCATACAGACCCACCACCATCAGGAAGTACCTGGTCATAACACAAGGACACATGGAACGACATGTTGAAACGGCTTTCAATGCCGATATTAGTATCATGGCAATGACACGGCAAAGACACGGCAGTAACACGGCAGTAACACGGCAGTGACACGGCAGTGACACGGCAGTGACACGGCAACAACACGGCAGTAACACGGCAGTAACACGGCAGTAACACGGCAGTGACACGGCAGTGACACGGTAGTAACACGGCATTAACACGGCATTAACACGGCAATCACACGGCAACAACACTGCAATGACACGGCAGTGACACGGCAGTAACACGGCAGTGACACGGCAGTAACACGGCAGTAACACAGCAGTGACACGGCAAATGACAATAACACAGCAATAACACGGCAGTAACACGGCAGTAACACGGCAAATGACAATAACACGGCAGTAACACGGCAGTAACACGGCAGTGACACGGCAGTAACACGGCAAATGGCAATAACACGGCAGTAACACGGCAAATGGCAATAACACAGCAGTAACACGGCAGTAACACGGCAGTAACACGCCAGTAACACGGCAAATGGCAATAACACGACAATAACACGGCAGTAAAACGGCAGTAACACGGCAGTGACACGGCAAATGGCAATAACACAGAAATAACACAGCAATAACACGGCAGTAACACGGCAGTAACACGGCAGTAACACGGCAGTAACACGCCAGTAACACGGCAGTGACACGGCAGTGACACGGCAGTGACACGGCAGTGACACGGCAGTAACACGGCAGTAAAACGGCAGTAAAACGGCAGTAACACGGCAGTAACACGGCAGTAAACGGCAGTAACACGGCAGTAACACGGCAGTAACACGGCAGTAAAACGGCAATAACACGGCAATAACACGGCAGTAACACGGCAGTAACACGGCAATAACACGGCAATAACACGGCAGTAACACGGCAGTAACACGGCAGTAACACGGCAGTGACACGGCAGTGACACGGCAGTGACACGGCAGTGACACGGCAGTAACACGGCAGTAACACGGCAGTAACACGGCAGTAACACGGCAGTAACACGGCAATAACACGGCAATAACACGGCAGTAAAACGGCAGTAACACGGCAGTAAAACGGCAGTAACACGGCAATAACACGGCAGTAACACGGCAGTAACACGGCAATAACACGGCAGTAACACGGCAGTAACACGGCAATAACACGGCAATAACACGGCAGTAACACGGCAATAACACGGCAGTGACACGGCAGTGACACGGCAGTGACACGGCAGTAACACGGCAGTAACACGGCAGTAACACGGCAGTAACACGGCAGTAACACGGCAGTGACACGGCAGTAACACGGCAATAACACGGCAGTAACACGGCAGTGACACGGCAGTGACACGGCAGTAACACGGCAGTGACACGGCAGTGACACGGCAGTAAACAAACCTCTGGTCAGGGTTGGGTTTACCCTTTTTCCTCATGTTGTTGGCAGTGGTCTCACTGAAGTGCAGTCTTCCCAGAGTAACTCTAGTGATCTTGTCCCCTGGTAGACTCACTCTGAGGGACGAGATGTTATTCAGAAATTTAGGCCAGAGATTCCATCCAAATCGCCCCTTTTTGGCTATGCACCGTATACCTCTTGAATCACAGTTGTGTCATTGTTCAGATATGAATGACAGATTACACTCCCAACGTTGAACACGGCAGTCTACAGTACAGTGTATAGTGACATGGAGGACGGGACACTCACTTGACTGGCAGGAATGGCTTCTTGCTGCGATCCGGCTGGGACTGCTCTATGGTGACTTTGTGAGTCTGTGCCTCAAGCTGCAGAGAACAAGAAGTCAAAGTATAGATAACTAGCAGGGTTGGGGAGAACAAACGGTCAAAGTATAGATAACTAGCAGGGTTGGGGAGAACAAACGGTCAAAGTATAGATAACTAGCAGGGTTGGGGAGAACAAACGGTCAAAGTATAGATAACTAGCAGGGTTGGGGAGAACAAACGGTCAAAGTATAGATAACTAGCAGGGTTGGGGAGAACAAACGGTCAAAGTATAGATAACTAGCAGGGTTGGGGAGAACAAACGGTCAAAGTATAGATAACTAGCAGGGTTGGGGAGAACAAACGGTCAAAGTATAGATAACTAGCAGGGTTGGGGAGAACAAACGGTCAAAGTATAGATAACTAGCAGGGTTGGGGAGAACAAACGGTCAAAGTATAGATAACTAGCAGGGTTGGGGAGAACAAACGGTCAAAGTATAGATAACTAGCAGGGTTGGGGAGAACAAACGGTCAAAGTATAGATAACTAGCAGGGTTGGGGAGAACAGCCAAACGGTCAAAGTATAGATAACTAGCAGGGTTGGGGAGAACAAACGGTCAAAGTATAGATAACTAGCAGGGTTGGGGAGAACAAATGGTCAAAGTATAGATAACTAGCAGGGTTGGGGAGAACAAACGGTCAAAGTATAGATAACTAGCAGGGTTGGGGAGAACAAACGGTCAAAGTATAGATAACTAGCAGGGTTGGGGAGAACAAACGGTCAAAGTATAGATAACTAGCAGGGTTGGGGAGAACAAACGGTCAAAGTATAGATAACTAGCAGGGTCAAAGTATAGATAACTAGCAGGGTTGGGGAGAACAAACGGTCATAGTATAGATAACTAGCAGGGTTGGGGAGAACAAATGGTCAAAGTATAGATAACTAGCAGGGTTGGGGAAAACAAACGGTCATAGTATAGATAACTAGCAGGGTTGGGGAGTACCGGGGGACATTTAGAAAGTAATCTCCCCAACTCTGCTAACTTACATACTAACAAAAAAAACGAGTGCTTTTAATGTCCTCGGCATCATCTGAAGTAGTCTGCCGAGGACAAACGCTGATGTTCCAGGGAAGTTCGTGTTGCATATTTGGAAGGCGTTAAACTAACCTTCACGCCAAACACCTTGATGTGGAAGCTCTCTATCGGCGCAGGGCCGTTGGGTGTTTTGACGTACAGGGGGTCTCCGGCCATCCCTACGTGAACTGTGACCTGAAAGTGGTTCTTTTTCTGACACACGAAGGACTCGTCAGCTGTGGAGTAGTTGAAACCTTTATCGGTGTCCACATGGTAACCGGGAGAAGGGCTGTGGAGAGACGATAGAGCGAGCTACACTGAGTGACAAAACATTAGGAACACCTGCTCTTTCCATGACATAGACTGACCAGGTGAATCCATGACATAGACTGACCAGGTGAATCCACGACATAGACTGACCAGGTGAATCCACGACATAGACTGACCAGGTGAATCCACGACATAGACTGACCAGGTGAATCCATGACATAGACTGACCAGGTGAATGCATGACAGACTGACCAGGTGAATGCATGACACAGACTGACCAGGTGAATGCATGACAGACTGACCAGGTGAATCCATGACATAGACTGACCAGGTGAATCCATGACATAGACTGACCAGGTGAATCCATGACATAGACTGACCAGGTGAATCCATGACATAGACTGACCAGGTGAATCCATGACATAGACTGACCAGGTGAATCCATGACATAGACTGACCAGGTGAATCCATGACATAGACTGACCAGGTGAATCCATGACATAGACTGACCAGGTGAATCCATGACATAGACTGACCAGGTGAATCCATGACATAGACTGACCAGGTGAATCCATGACAGACTGACCAGGTGAATCCATGACATAGACTGACCAGGTGAATCCATGACATAGACTGACCAGGTGAATCCATGACATAGACTGACCAGGTGAATCCATGACATAGACTGACCAGGTGAATCCATGACATAGACTGACCAGGTGAATCCATGACATAGACTGACCAGGTGAATCCATGACATAGACTGACCAGGTGAATCCATGACATAGACTGACCAGGTGAGTCCATGACATAGACTGACCAGGTGAATCCATGACATAGACTGACCAGGTGAATCCATGACATAGACTGACCAGGTGAATCCATGACATAGACTGACCAGGTGAATCCATGACATAGACTGACCAGGTGAATCCATGACATAGACTGACCAGGTGAATCCATGACATAGACTGACCAGGTGAATCCATGACATAGACTGACCAGGTGAATCCATGACATAGACTGACCAGGTGAATCCATGACATAGACTGACCAGGTGAATCCATGACATAGACTGACCAGGTGAATCCATGACATAGACTGACCAGGTGAATCCATGACATAGACTGACCAGGTGAATCCATGACACAGACTGACCAGGTGAGTCCATGACAGACTGACCAGGTGAATCCATGACATAGACTGACCAGGTGAATCCATGACATAGACTGACCAGGTGAATCCATGACATAGACTGACCAGGTGAATCCATGACATAGACTGACCAGGTGAATCCATGACATTAGACTGACCAGGTGAATCCAGGTGTTTGAAGATATGATCCCTTCTTGATGTCACCTGTTAAATCCACTTCAATCAGTGTAGATGAAGGGGAGGAGACAGGTTAAAGAAGGAGTTTTAAGCCTTGAGACAATGGAGACATGGATGATGTGTGTGTCAGAGGGTGGAGGGGCAAGACAAAATATTTAAGGGCCTTTTAACAGGGTAGCCCTTAACTGTGGTATATTGGCAATGTACCACAAAGCTATGAGATGCCTTTTTGCTATTTTAAACTGGTTACCAACGTAATTAGAATAGTAAAAATACATGTTGTGTCATACGGTCTGATATACCACAGCTTTCAGCCAATCAGCATTCAGGGCTCAAACCACCCAGTTTATAATTATGAATGACCAAGTACGATAAGAATAACATACAGTAGGAGTCAATTGTGTCAATTTAAGTCTATAATTTAACCAAATGGGGTTTGTTTACAACGACTCATGACTAAAACCATTTTACTGCTGGCTAAGAAATGACAAAGATGTTACTGATGAGTTATGACATTGTCAGACATAGAAAGTGAAAAATATTTGCTCCCCTGCACTTAACTTGAACAAAAACCAGTCCCTTAAAATAATGTAGCGTTAGTTGAATAGCATTTGAGTTTAGAGACTAAGACAGGCAGTTTAGAAGGCATGAGCCTTGGTGATGAGTGAGGGAATGTCAAGAAGGACACTCACAGGATGTCATAGTTACTGTTGTAGAGCGGTGTCCACAGGCCAGGCTGGTAGCGATCCCAGGTGAGGAGCTGATAGGTCCCCATCCCAGAGCTGCTCTCTGTGGCCCCGTCACTGTCATAGGACGGGACGTCACCGCCTCCCCTCTCGGAGCCCCCTGCTAGAGGAACAGCCGCTAAATGGTTCTGTACCTCAAGGGGTTCTGTTAGTCTTCTCTTCCTACAGTCAGGCAATATAAGCCTGAGGAGGAAGAGGAGAGGAGGGAACTGTTAAAACATTAATATCCCGTTAAAGTAAAACATATTTTGACTGTCATTTTCAAACTGATATGTACTGTACGGTAGTTTAGTAGTTTATGTACTGTACGGTAGTTTAGTAGTTTATGTACTGTACGGTAGTTTAGTAGTTCATGTGCTGTACGGTAGTTTAGTAGTTTATGTACTGTACGGTAGTTTAGTAGTTTATGTACTGTACGGTGGTTTAGTAGTTTATGTACTGTACGGTAGTTTAGTAGTTTATGTACCCATATGTACGGTAGTTTAGTAGTTTATGTACTGTACGGTAATTTAGTAGTTTATGTACTGTACGGTAGTTTAGTAGTTTATGTACCCATATGTACTGTACGGTAGTTTAGTAGTTTATGTACTGTACGGTAGTTTAGTAGTTTATGTACTGTACGGTAGTTTAGTAGTTTATTTACCCATATGAACTGTTGGGTAGTTTAGTAGTTTATGTACCCATATGTACTGTTGGGTAGTTTAGTAGTTTATGTACTGTACGGTAGTTTAGTAGTTTATGTACCCATATGTACGGTAGTTTAGTAGTTTATGTACCCATTTGTACGGTAGTTTAGTAGTTTATGTACCCATATGTACGGTAGTTTAGTAGTTTATGTACTGTACGGTAGTTTAGTAGTTTATGTACTGTACAGTAGTTTAGTAGTTTATGTACTGTACGGTAGTTTAGTAGTTTATGTACCCATATGTACTGTACGGTAGTTTAGTAGTTTATGTACCCATATGTACTGTACGGTAGTTTAGTAGTTTATGTACCCATATGTACTGTACGGTAGTTTAGTAGTTTATGTACTGTACGGTGGTTTAGTAGTTTATGTACTGTACGGTAGTTTAGTAGTTTATGTACCCATATGTACGGTAGTTTAGTAGTTTATGTACTGTACGGTAATTTAGTAGTTTATGTACTGTACGGTAGTTTAGTAGTTTATGTACCCATATGTACTGTACGGTAGTTTAGTAGTTTATGTACTGTACGGTAGTTTAGTAGTTTATGTACTGTACGGTAGTTTAGTAGTTTATTTACCCATATGTACTGTTGGGTAGTTTAGTAGTTTATGTACCCATATGTACTGTTGGGTAGTTTAGTAGTTTATGTACTGTACGGTAGTTTAGTAGTTTATGTACCCATATGTACGGTAGTTTAGTAGTTTATGTACCCATTTGTACGGTAGTTTAGTAGTTTATACGGTAGTTTAGTAGTTTATGTACTGTACGGTAGTTTAGTAGTTTATGTACTGTACGGTAGTTTAGTAGTTTATGTACTGTACGGTAGTTTAGTAGTTTATGTACCCATATGTACTGTACGGTAGTTTAGTAGTTTATGTACCCATATGTACTGTACGGTAGTTTAGTAGTTTATGTACTGTACGGTAGTTTAGTAGTTTATGTGCTGTATGGTAGTTTAGTAGTTTATGTACCCATATGTACTGTACGGTAGTTTAGTAGTTTATGTACCCATATGTACTGTACGGTAGTTTAGTAGTTTATGTACCCATATGTACTGTACGGTAGTTTAGTAGTTTATGTACCCATATGTACTGTACGGTAGTTTAGTAGTTTATGTACCCATATGTACTGTACTGTAGTTTAGTAGTTTATGTACCCATATGTACTGTACGGTAGTTTAGTAGTTTATGTACCCATATGTACTGTACAGTAGTTTAGTAGTTTATGTACCCATATGTACTGTACTGTAGTTTAGTAGTTTATGTACCCATATGTACGGTAGTTTAGTAGTTTATGTACTGTACGGTAGTTTAGTAGTTTATGTACTGTACGGTATTTTAGTAGTTTATGTACCCATATGTACTGTACAGTAGTTTAGTAGTTTATGTGCCCATATGTAATGTACGGTAGTTTAGTAGTTTATGTACCCATATGTACTGTACGGTAGTTTAGTAGTTTATGTACTGTACGGTGGTTTAGTAGTTTATGTACTGTACGGTAGTTTAGTAGTTTATGTACCCATATGTACGGTAGTTTAGTAGTTTATGTACTGTACGGTAATTTAGTAGTTTATGTACTGTACGGTAGTTTAGTAGTTTATGTACCCATATGTACTGTACGGTAGTTTAGTAGTTTATGTACTGTACGGTAGTTTAGTAGTTTATGTACTGTACGGTAGTTTAGTAGTTTATTTACCCATATGTACTGTTGGGCAGTTTAGTAGTTTATGTACCCATATGTACTGTTGGGTAGTTTAGTAGTTTATGTACTGTACGGTAGTTTAGTAGTTTATGTACCCATATGTACGGTAGTTTAGTAGTTTATGTACCCATATGTACGGTAGTTTAGTAGTTTATGTACTGTACGGTAGTTTAGTAGTTTATGTACTGTACGGTAGTTTAGTAGTTTATGTACCCATATGTACTGTACGGTAGTTTAGTAGTTTATGTACCCATATGTACTGTACGGTAGTTTAGTAGTTTATGTAACCATATGTACTGTACGGTAGTTTAGTAGTTTATGTACTGTACGGTAGTTTAGTAGTTTATGTGCTGTATGGTAGTTTAGTAGTTTATGTACCCATATGTACTGTACGGTAGTTTAGTAGTTTATGTACCCATATGTACTGTACGGTAGTTTAGTAGTTTATGTACCCATATGTACTGTACGGTAGTTTAGTAGTTTATGTACCCATATGTACTGTGCGGTAGTTTAGTAGTTTATGTACCCATATGTACTGTACTGTAGTTTATTAGTTTATGTACCCATATGTACTGTACGGTAGTTTAGTAGTTTATGTACCCATATGTACTGTACGGTAGTTTAGTAGTTTATGTACCCATATGTACTGTACTGTAGTTTAGTAGTTTATGTACCCATATGTACGGTAGTTTAGTAGTTTATGTACTGTACGGTAGTTTAGTAGTTTATGTACTGTACGGTATTTTAGTAGTTTATGTACCCATATGTACTGTACAGTAGTTTAGTAGTTTATGTGCCCATATGTAATGTACGGTAGTTTATGTACCCATATGTGCTGTACAGTAGTTTAGTAGTGTATGTACTGTTGGGTAGTTTAGTAGGTCATGTACTGTACGGTAGTTTAGTAGTGTATGTACTGTATGGTAGTTTAGCAGTTTATGTACCCAGGTGTGCCGTACGGTAGTTTAGTAGTTTATGTACCCATATGTACTGTCTGGTAGTTTAGTAGTTTATGTACTGTACGGTAGTTTAGTAGTGTATATACCCGTATGTACCCGTATGTGCTGTACAGTAGTTTAGTAGTTTATGTACTGGGGGTAGTTTAGTCATTTATGTGCTGTTTGGTAGTTTAGTAGTTTATGTACCCATATGTACTGCACTGTAGTTTATGTACCCATATGTACTGTACTGTAGTTTAGTATTTTATGTACCCATATGTACTGTACGGTAGTTTGGTAGTTTATTTACCCATATGTACTGTAGTTTAGTAGTTTATTTACCCATATGTACTGTACGGTAGTTTGGTAGTTTATTTACCCATATGTACTGTAGTTTAGTAGTTTATTTACCCATGTGTACTGTATGGTAGTTTGGTAGTTTATTTACCCATATGTACTGTAGTTTAGTAGTTGATTTACCCATATGTACTGTACGGTAGTTTGGTAGTTTATTTACCCATATGTACTGTAGTTTAGTAGTTTATTTACCCATGTGTACTGTACGGTAGTTTGGTAGTTTATTTACCCATATGTACTGTAGTTTAGTAGTTTATTTACCCATGTGTACTGTACGGTAGTTTGGTAGTTTATTTACCCATATGTACTGTAGTTTAGTAGTTTATTTACCCATGTGTACTGTACGGTAGTTTGGTAGTTTATTTACCCATATGTACTGTAGTTTAGTAGTTTATTTACCCATGTGTACTGTACGGTAGTTTGGTAGTTTATTTACCCATATGTACTGTAGTTTAGTAGTTTATTTACCCATATGTACTGTACGGTAGTTTAGTAGTTTATGTGCTGTACGGTAGTTTAGTAGGAGTTCTCACCCTGTGTATTGACCAGCTGTGGGAGGCAGGTATGAATATCCTGGTTCTGAAGGGCATCCAGGCACAGGTAGTAGGCAGGATGAGGGCAGCCCGAGGCCTGAGGCTAGGTATGGGGCTTGGCCTGGAGGTAGTTCTGGGACCGGGGGTGCGTTGGCCCTGGGGTAGCTGTCTGCCAGGCCCTGGCATGGAGGAGGCTGATGCTGCTGGGGAGCCTTGTGGTGGACTGGCGGTGTGGGGGCAGTGTTAGACTGTATATAGCTCTCCCCTGGGCTCAGGTAGTGGGGGTGGTGGAGGGGGTTGTGGGGCAGTGAGCCTGGAGATGTGCCTGCCTTGGTGTAAGAGTTAGTCAGCCCCTGGTGGTATGGCAGTCCTGGGTGTGGTGGGGGTTGTGGTGCCAGCTCTTTATATCGGCACAGTGAGGCTGGAGGACGTGTCACTGTCTGGAACACTTCCTGGTAGCCGTAGCTCACGTCTAGGTTAGGAACGGGCAAAGGCAGTCATATCATTCATTAAAATAGGAACATTTTATTATTATGATATGGTTGTACTGTTTGTAACACTTGGCATTAACAGAGATTCCTATCAACTGTTGTTGATAAAGTATTGCCAATAAAGGAAGAGGTTTCATTATCACAGTGGCTCACCTGGTATTTGCGGAGGTGAACACGGTTCTGAACCAGAATCTGGTGGTGACTCTGGTAACATGCTAGGAAGACAAAGACACAGTCAGACACGGCCCTCCAAAGTCACAGTCAGACACGGCCCTCCAAAGACACAGTCAGACACGGCCCTCCAAAGACACAGTCAGACACGGCCCTCCAAAGTGACACACGGCCCTCCAAAGTCACAGTCAGACACGGCCCTCCAAAGCCACAGTCAGACACGGCCCCCCAAAGACACAGTCAGACACGGCCCTCCAAAGTGACACACGGCCCTCCAAAGTCAGTCAGACACGGCCCTCCAAAGTCACAGTCAGACACGGCCCTCCAAAGTCACAGTCAGACACGGCCCTCCAAAGTGACACACGGCCCTCCAAAGTCAGTCATACACGGCCCTCCAAAGTCACAGTCAGACACGGCCCTCCAAAGTCACAGTCAGACACGGCCCTCCAAAGTCACAATCAGACACGGCCCTCCAAAGTCACAGTCAGACACGGCCCTCCAAAGTCAGTCAGACACGGCCCTCCAAAGTCAGTCAGACACGGCCCTCCAAAGACACAGTCAGACACGGCCCTCCAAAGTCACAGTCAGACACGACCCCCAAAGACACAGTCAGACACGGCCCTCCAAAGTCACAGTCAGACACGGCCCCCCAAAGACACAGTCAGACACGGCCCTCCAAAGACACAGTCAGACACGGCCCTCCAAAGTCACAGTCAGACACGGCCCTCCAAAGTCACAGTCAGACACGGCCCTCCAAAGACACAGTCAGACACGGCCCTCCAAAGACACAGTCAGACACGGCCCTCCAAAGACATAGTCAGACACGGCCCTCCAAAGACACAGTCAGACACGGCCCTCCAAAGACACAGTCAGACACGGCCCTCCAAAGTCACAGTCAGACACGGCCCTCCAAAGACACAGTCAGACACGGCCCTCCAAAGACACAGTCAGACACGGCCCTCCAAAGTCAGTCAGACACGGCCCTCCAAAGACACAGTCAGACACGGCCCTCCAAAGACACAGTCTCAGACACGGCCCTCCAAAGACACAGTCAGACACGGCCCTCCAAAGACACAGTCAGACACGGCCCTCCAAAGACACAGTCAGACACGGCCCTCCAAAGACACAGTCAGACACGGCCGTCCAAAGACAAGGTTTCTAGAACTAGCCTTTCTCTCTGCAAAGGGTCAAAGTATAGATAACTAGCAGGGTTGATGAGAACAAACGGTCAAAGTATAGATAACTAGCAGGGTTGATGAGAACAAACGGTCAAAGTATAGATAACTAGCAGGGTTGGGGAGAACAAACGGTCAAAGTATAGATAACTAGCAGGGTTGGGGAGAACAAATGGTCAAAGTATAGATAACTAGCAGGGTTGGGGAGAACAAATGGTCAAAGTATAGATAACTAGCAGGGTTGGGGAGAACAAACGGTCAAAGTATAGATAACTAGCAGGGTTGGGGAGAACAAACGGTCAAAGTATAGATAACTAGCAGGGTTGGGGAGAACAAATGGTCAAAGTATAGATAACTAGCAGGGTTGGGGAGAACAAACGGTCAAAGTATAGATAACTAGCAGGGTTGGGGAGAACAAACGGTCAAAGTATAGATAACTAGCAGGGTTGGGGAGAACAAACGGTCAAAGTATAGATAACTAGCAGGGTTGAGGAGAACAAACGGTCAAAGTATAGATAACTAGCAGGGTTGATGAGAACAAACGGTCAAAGTATAGATAACTAGCAGGGTTGGGGAGAACAAACGGTCAAAGTATAGATAACTAGCAGGGTTGGGGAGAACAAACGGTCAAAGTATAGATAACTAGCAGGGTTGGGGAGAACAAAGGGTCAAAGTATAGATAACTAGCAGGGTTGGGGAGAACAAACGGTCAAAGTATAGATAACTAGCAGGGTTGGGGAGAACAAACGGTCAAAGTATAGATAACTAGCAGGGTTGGGGAGAACAAACGGTCAAAGTATAGATAACTAGCAGGGTTGGGGAGAACAAAGGGTCAAAGTATAGATAACTAGCAGGGTTGGGGAGAACAAACGGTCAAAGTATAGATAACTAGCAGGGTTGGGGAGAACAAACGGTCAAAGTATAGATAACTAGCAGGGTTATCCCTAACGTGTCATTGTCTTGACTAGCTAACAACAAAGCCTACAGCTGTAGCTGTTGATGCCATGGTGGAGAGCTGCCCACCTGCAGCAGGTACAGTGTAGGGCAGGAACAAAAGCCTGCAGAACCAGTAGGTCTCCAGGAGGAGGGTTGGCCACCCCAGCTCCAGGATTGTGCAGTTGTGTTGTAAACACTTATGTGTGTCATCCATTCCATTTAACACAGCTGCTGTGTTTATGGGTGGTAGATGGACTAAGAATATGGATGCTTACCAGGTATTAGATGGTACTGGAAACAGATTTACCCTCAGGTACAATAAAGTAAACATGGATGCTTACAATGTTGGGTCCATGTCGTTGCTGAGGTACTGTTCCAGTATGCTGGTGTCCACCACAGCACTCTCCAGGACCCCACTCATATCCTGGCATCCTGGAAACACACACACTTTTCATTACAATTCACAAGTGTCTCATTCTGGTTCACAGTCGCTCTCTAAATCTTGCTCCCTCTCTCTCGCTCTAAATCTTGCTCCCTCTCTCTCGTTCTCTTAATCTTGCTCCCTCTCCCTCTCTAAATCTCTCCCTCTCTCTCTCTAAATCTTGCTCCCTTTCTCTCTCTAAATCTCGCTCCCTCTCTCTCTCTAAATCTTGCTCCCTCTCTCTCTAAATCTTGCTCCCTCTCTCTAAATCTTGCTCCCTCTCTCTAAATCTCGCTCCTTCTCTCTCTCTAAATCTTGCTCCCTCTCTCTCTCTAAATCTTGCTCCCTCTCTCTCTCTAAATCTCGCTCCCTCTCTCTCTCTAAATCTCGCTCCCTCTCTCTCTCTAAATCTTGCTCCCTCTCTCTCTCTAAATCTTGCTCCCTCTCTCTAAATCTCGCTCCCACTCTCTAAATCTTGCTCCCTCTCTCTCTCTAAATCTTGCTCCTTCTCGCTCTCTCTCCCTCTCTCTCTCTAAATCTTGCTCCCTCTCTCTCTCTAAATCTTGCTCAGTCTTCCCCTCTCTTTCTCTCTAAATCTTTCTCTCTAAATCTTGCTCCCCCTCTCTCACTCAAGATCTTGCTCTCTCTCTCTCCCCTACAAAGCATGAATCTGCCAAGGTTATAGGTCACCAGGTGAAACTAACCCATCGTTAATTTCAGTATGTAACCATTACAGCGTATCAGAGTGTGGTCCATCACCTACAGGCTTGCTATAGCCTGGCCTATACATGGCTCCCTGTACTGTAGGAGATCACTGTTATCAGCCAGGACACAGCTCTCATAGAGGCTCCCTGTACTGTAGGAGATCACTGTTATCAGCCAGGACACAGCTCTCATAGAGGCTCCCTGTACTGTAGGAGATCACTGTTATCAGCCAGGACACAGCTCTCATAGAGTCTCCCTGTACTGTAGGAGATCACTGTTATCAGCCAGGACACAGCTCTCATAGAGGCTCCCTGTACTGTAGGAGATCACTGTTATCAGCCAGGACACAGCTCTCATAGAGGCTCCCTGTACTGTAGGAGATCACTGTTATCAGCCAGGACACAGCTCTCATAGAGGCTCCCTGTACTGTAGGAGACAGTAGTAATCACTGTTATCAGCCAGAAAAGAGGCAGGTCGTTAGAAGAAATGACTGCTCAGTGTGTGCTGTGGTTGATGTCCCAGTCCTGCTGTGTGTCTGGGGTGGCAGGGTAGCCTAGTGGTTAAAGCATTGGACTAGTAACCGAAAGGTTGCAAGTTCAAACCCCTGAGCTGACAAGGTCGTTCTGCTGCCCCTGAACAGGCAGTTAACCCACTGTTCCTAGGCCGTCATTGAAATTAAGAATTTGTTCTTAACTGACTTGCCTAGTAAAATAACAAATAAATACAAAATCTACTGTGTGTACACTCCCCTACGTATTACATTTGGGCAGAAGCTTAGTATCTGGTCCCATATATACTGCTTAAATACACCAGAGGTGAATTTGTCCAAAGACCCTTCAAATCTTTATTAGTCCCATGCTCCGTATACAACAGGTAAACCTTACAGTGAAATGCTTACTTACTTATGACCCCTTCAAATCTTTATTAGTCCCATGCTCCCTATACAACAGTTAGACCTTACAGTGAAATGCTTACTTACTTACGAGCCCAAAAACCAACAGTGCCGTTTCAAAGAAAATACTGGAGGGGACAAGATACATAAAGCACATTTATTTCTAAAATCCTCAAAATAAAAAAAAGGTGACATTCTGTAATGTTGCTTCATATAAAACATTTGAACTCAAATCCAAAATGCTGGAGTTTAGAGCCAAATGTTTTAGCTTCACTGTCCAAAGGCATCAGTAGAGGAGTCTATGTCTACGGTGAGCTCACCTCAGAGCCATATACAGCCTGTATATACATGTACACACACAGTACTGGCTGGGCTCTGCTTCCAACACATCAGTGTAGTGACTAGGACAGGACACATATTATAGACAAGACCTGGGTAAAAATACATACCTAGCATACCAAATACATACCAAGCGTACCAAATACATCCCTAGCGTACCAAATACATCCCTAGCGTACCAAATACATACCTAGCATACCAAATACATACCAAGCATACCAAATACATACAAAGCATACCAAATACATACCAAGCATACCAAATACATCCCGAGCGTACCAAATACATACCTAGCGTACCAAATACATACCTAGCGTACCAAATACATACCAAGCATACCAAATACATACCTAGCATACCAAATACATACCTAGCATACCAAATACATACCAAGCATACCAAATACATACCTAGCATACCAAATACATACCAAATACATACCAAACACATACCAAGTACATACCTATCATACCAAATACATACCTAGCATACCAAATACATACCTAGCATACCAAATACATACCTAGCATACCAAGTACATACCTAGCATACCAAATACATACCTAGCATACCAAATACATACCAAATACATACCAAATACATACCTAGCATACCAAAAAGATACCTAGCATACCAAATACATACTTAGTACGCAAGTTAAATGCAAGGAGACATTTTACAGTCACAAACACTCACGCAACAAACAAAGACCTGAACTTAAAAAACATTTTTAAACGTTATCTAAGTTCTTTAAAGAATGTCCTACTAGCTTGTCCCTGAGAGTGATGTGTTTGGCCTTGATCTAATTACTGTGTGACTGATTGTGGGACAGGTGGCCTTGAGCTGCCCATGACGTCAGAGCTCTGCTGCACCTGTGTAGATACGGGGCTGGGAAGTGTCTCTGGTCTGCTAACCCTATGACCGTATTTCAATTGTCATAAGCATCTTATCTGTCCTCGTATGCTGTCCATTTTTAGCCCACAAAACGTGAAATAACTGGCTCCTTTGAACTTTAACTCCAGATATGGAATGTGTGAGTATGGAAGAGGACCAAGCTTTTGTAGAACTATCAACACAGAACCGGGATATTTTATTTCAGCTCTTGAAACATGTGACCAACACTTTACATTTCTATTTGTTTTCAGTATATATGGTCAGTCACCGGCTTCATTAGGAAATGTGTTGATGATGGTGTACCCACAATAACAATCCGGACAAACCCCCAACCAGAAACCCTGGATGAACGGAGATATCCGTACAATGCAGAGAGCCCGTACTGCAGCATTCAATGTCAGCAGAACGGATCCCGATGACTCTGTGGGGCGCTGCGCGGCTAGCAGGTACGAGCTCTGCAAATCCATTAGGGACGCAAAAACACAACACAGCCTCAAACTTGAATTGATGTTCCACAACTCAGACTCACAACGCATGTGGCAAGGACCACAGACTATCACAGACTACAAAAGGCAAATCCAGCTGTGTGGTGCCCACCGAAGCTCCCAGCTGAGTTGAACACATTCTGTTCTTGCTTCGAGGCAGACAATAGCGAGACAATCCGGGAAGTCTCTCGCTCCTCCAGACAACCAGGAAGTTTCTCGCTCCTCCAGACAACCAGGAAGTCTCTTGCTCCTCCAGACAACCAGGAAGTCTCTCGCTCCTCCAGACAACCAGGAAGTCTCTCGCTCCTCCAGACAACCAGGAAGTCTCTCGCTCCTCCTGACAACCAGGAAGTCTCTCGCTCCTCCAGACAACCAGGAAGTCTCTCGCTCCTCCAGACAACCAGGAAGTCTCTCGCTCCTCCAGACAACCAGGAAGTCTCTCGCTCCTCCAGACAACCAGGAAGTCTCTCGCACTTCCAGACAACCAGGAAGTCTCTCGCTGCTCCAGACAACCAGGAAGTCTCTCGCTGCTCCAGACAACCAGGAAGTCTCTCGCTGCTCCAGACAACCAGGAAGTCTCTCGCTGCTCCTGACAACCAGGAAGTCTCTCGCTCCTCCAGACAACCAGGAAGTCTCTCGCTGCTCCAGACAACCAGGAATTCTCTCGCTGCTCCAGACAACCAGGAAGTCTCTCGCTGCTCCAGACAACCAGGAAGTCTCTCGCTGCTCCAGACAACCAGGAAGTCTCTCGCTGCTCCAGACAACCAGGAAGTCTCTCGCTCCTCCAGACAACCAGGAAGTCTCTCGCTCCTCCAGACAACCAGGAAGTCTCTCGCTCCTCCAGACAACCAGGAAGTCTCTCGCTCCTCCAGACAACCAGGAAGTCTCTCGCTCCTCCAGACAACCAGGAAGTCTCTCGCTGCTCCAGACAACCAGGAAGTCTCTCGCTCCTCCAAACAACTAGAGAGTCTCTCGCTCCTCCAGACAACCAGAAAGTCTCTCGCTCCTCCAGACAACCAGGAAGTCTCTCGCTGCTCCAGACAACCAGGAAGTCTCTCGCTACTCCAGACAACCAGGAAGTCTCTCGCTCCTCCAGACAACCAGGAAGTCTCTCGCTCCTCCAGACAACCAGGAAGTCTCTCGCTCCTCCAGACAACCAGAAAGTCTCTCGCTCCTCCAGACAACCAGGAAGTCTCTCGCTGCTCCAGACAACCAGGAAGTCTCTCGCTACTCCAGACAACCAGGAAGTCTCTCGCTCCTCCAGACAACCAGGAAGTCTCTCGCTCCTCCAGACAACCAGGAAGTCTCTCGCTCCTCCAGACAACCAGGAAGTCTCTCGCTCCTCCAGACAACCAGGAAGTCTCTCGCTCCTCCAGACAACCAGGAAGTCTCTCGCTCCTCCAGACAACCAGGAAGTCTCTCGCTCCTCCAGACAACCAGGAAGTCTCTCGCTCCTCCAGACAACCAGGAAGTCTCTCGCTCCTCCAGACAACCAGGAAGTCTCTCGCTCCTCCAGACAACCAGGAAGTCTCTCGCTCCTCCAGACAACCAGGAAGTCTCTCGCTCCTCCAGACAACCAGGTGCTTTCACTCTCTGAGGCTGATGTGAGGAAAACTCAAAAAGAGTGTGCTGACCAGCTAGTCTCCACTGACATCTTCAACCTGTCCCTGTCCCAGGCTGTAGTCCCCACCTGCTTTAAGGAGACCACCATCGTCCTAGTGCCCAAGAAAAATAGAGTGGCATGCCCAAATGTCTATCGCCCCGTCGCGTTCACCTCAGTCCTCATGAAGTGCCCGGAGAGGCTGGTCATGGCCCACATCAAGGCCGGCATGTCAGGCCCAATGGACCCACTTACATCTGGAAAGAGGAAGACCTATGTGACAATGCTGTTCATTGACTACAGTTCAGCATTCAACACTATTGTTCCCTCCACGTTTGTTACCAAACTCAGAGCCCTGGGTCAGGACACCAAGCTCTGCAAATGGATTCTGGATTTCCTGACAGGCAGACCACAGGCTGTGAGGATCGTCAACAATACCTTCTCCACACTGACTCAACACAGGTCCACTCCCAGGGGTGTGTCCCCAAGTCCTCTGCTCTACTTCCTGTTCATCAACCATCCACGACTGTGTAGCTTTGCACCACACCAACTCCATCATCTAGTCTCCATGACGACACCACGGTTGTAGGCCTGATAACCTACCAAGAACAACGAGTCAGCCTATAGGGAGGAGGTAAGTGAACTGGCATTTTGGTGTCAGGACAACAACCTCTCCATCAATGTCAGCAACAACAACAAAAAATGAGTTGATTGTTGACTTCAGGAAGCAGAGGAGGGAACACGCCCCGATCCACATCAGCGGGACTGCGGTAGAGAGAGTCACACGTTTTAAGTTCCTCGGCATCCACATCACAGAGTACTTATCATGGACAAACAACACCACCACTCTTGTCAAGAGGGCACAACAGCGTCTCTAAGGCGGCTGAAGAAATTTGGCATGCTAACTAACCCGGGTCCTCTCTAAATACAACCACTGCACCATCGAGAGCATCCTGACTGATTGCATCACGGCCAAGTATGGGAATTGCTCCGTCCACGACTACACACATCACAACTGCTGCTACCTGACTGTTACTACACTGCTCAGTTTATACACTGCCCCCCATCCCCCCTTCTCCAATACACCTGGAAATATTGATCCACAAATTGTGCCTTCCTTTATTATACTTAATAAGCAACAAAAAATATATATATTCTACTGAGACATTTATTTTCAAAATCTTATTTTATATTATTTCTTCTTGTTGTTGCATGTAAGTAAGCATTTCATTGGACGATGCATGTACGGGTTATGCGTGGTATACGACCAATAAAAAACTTGAAACTTGACAGTGGACCGATTTAGCCAAACGACTATATATTTCTCAATTGAAACCGCCTCACAACATGACCTATTAACTCATCTAACTGTAGTAACTCACAACATGACCTATTAACTCATCTAACTGTAGTAACTCACAACATGACCTAATAACTCATCTAACTGTAGTAACTCACAACATGACCTATTAACTCATCTAACTGTAGTAACTCACAACATGACCTATTAACTCATCTAACTGTAGTAACTCACAACATGACCTATTAACTCATCTAACTGTAGTAACTCACAACATGACCTATTAACTCATCTAACTGTAGTAACTCACAACATGACCTATTAACTCATCTAACTGTAGTAACTCACAACATGACCTATTAACTCATCTAACTGTAGTAACTCACAACATGACCTATTAACTCATCTAACTGTAGTAACTCACAACATGACCTATTAACTCATCTAACTGTAGTAACTCACAACATGACCTATTAACTCATCTAACTGTAGTAACTCACAACATGACCTATTAACTCATCTAACTGTAGTAACTCACAACATGACCTAATAACTCATCTAACTGTAGTGACTCACAACATGATCTATTAACTCATCTAACTGTAGTAACTCACAACATGACCTATTAACTCATCTAACTGTAGTAACTCACAACATGACCTATTAACTCATCTAACTGTAGTAACTCACAACATGACCTATTAACTCATCTAACTGTAGTAACTCACAACATGACCTATTAACTCATCTAACTGTAGTAACTCACAACATGACCTATTAACTCATCTAACTGTAGTAACTCACAACATGACCTATTAACTCATCTAACTGTAGTAACTCACAACATGACCTATTAACTCATCTAACTGTAGTAACTCACAACAGGACCTATTAACTCATCTAACTGTAGTAACTCACAACATGACCTATTAACTCATCTAACTGTAGTAACTCACAACATGACCTATTAACTCATCTAACTATTAACTTTGGGAAGATGAATCACTGTTTGAATATATTTTCAACTTGACGGGTGATCGTTACACCTCTGACGGGTGATCGTTACACCTCTGACGGGTGATCGTTACACCTCTGACGGGTGATCGTTACACCTCTGACGGGTGATCGTTACACCTCTGACGGGTGATCGTTACACCTGACGGGTGATCGTTACACCTGACGGGTGATCGTTACACCTGACGGGTGATCGTTACACCTCTGAATGGTGATCGTTACACCTGACAGGTGATCATTACAAGTAATGGGTGATCATTAGACTGTTCTGAGAGGTTAGAGACATCGAATCAGAGCCTCTCTCTCCCCTCACCGCCTCACTACTTCCCCTAAAGATTACGTGTTGAAAAACACACACTCATAATTCCATACACACTCACTTACTCACTAGAGGAGGCTGGTGGGAGGAGGTTAAGGAGGATGGGCTCATTGTAATGGCTGGAATGGAATTAGTGCAACGGTAAGTCAAACATGTGGTTTCTATGTGTTTGATTCCGTTCCATTTATTCCATTCCAGCCTTTACAATGAGCCCATCCTCCTAAAGTACCTCCCACCAGCTTCCTCTGACTCGCACAACCCTCTCTCTCACACACACACACACACATACTAGGGAATAGGGTGCTGTTTTGGGACACAACTATAGAATGTCTTACCGTCAAAGAACTGCTGCAGCGCTTCATTCTCTCCCAGAACATCAACGGGCACTGGAGTCCTCCGGGGGCTCCATGGTGATCAGCTGCCTGAGATACATAACTGTTATTGGGGGTGAAACAGTAGGCAAGGCCTAGGCTTGAGCACTGTGTAGGCCCAAGCATGTTCATGAGGAGGTAAACACACAGACTGTACAAAATGGAAGAAACCCCTTCACCAATGCCAACCTAATCTTTTTCAGGCTTGCATGGTAGGCTTTGAATGTAACTCCAGACTCTTAGAAAATTGGAGGCTCTGCTATTCTGCCCGAGGTCAAACTACTTCTGTCAGGAAAACATACTGGCCGAGCTAAAACTATTTCTGTCAGGAAAACATAGTAGCCTAACAAACTATTTCTGTCAGGAAAACATACTGGCCTTGGTCAAACTATTTCTGTCAGGAAAATATACTGCCCTAGGTCAAACTATTTCTGTCAGGAAAACATTCTGCCCTAGGTCAAACTATTTCTGTCAGGAAAACATACTGCCCTAGGTCAAACTATTTCTGTCAGGAAAACATACTGGCAGAGCTAAAACTATTTCTGTCAGGAAAACATAGTAGCCTAACAAACTATTTCTGTCAGGAAAACCTAGAGGCCTAACTGAAAGTCAACCTGCCATGGAGTAAACTAACTGTCCGTATCCCCTGGTAACAGTTTCATAAAGCTGTTCTTCACCTGACATGGAGTAAACTAACTGTCCGTATCCCCTGGTAACAGTTTCATAAAGCTGTTCTTCACCTGACATGGAGTAAACTAACTGTCCGTAACCCCTGGTAACAGTTTCATAAAGCTGTTCTTCACCTGACATGGAGTAAACTAACTGTCCGTATCCCCTGGTAACAGTTTCATAAAGCTGTTCTTCACCTGACATGGAGTAAACTAACTGTCCGTATCCCCTGGTAACAGTTTCATAAAGCTGCTCTTCACCTGACATGGAGTAAACTAACTGTCCGTATCCCCTGGTAACAGTTTCATAAAGCTGTTCTTCACCTGACATGGAGTAAACTAACTGTCCGTATCCCCTGGTAACAGTTTCATAAAGCTGTTCTTCACCTGACATGGAGTAAACTAACTGTCCGTATCCCCTGGTAACAGTTTCATAAAGCTGTTCTACACCTGACATGGAGTAAACTAACTGTCCGTATCCCCTGGTAACAGTTTCATAAAGCTGTTCTTCACCTGACATGGAGTAAACTAACTGTCCGTATCCCCTGGTAACAGTTTCATAAAGCTGTTCTTCACCTGACATGGAGTAAACTAACTGTCCGTATCCCCTGGTAACAGTTTCATAAAGCTGTTCTTCACCTGACATGGAGTAAACTAACTGTCCGTATCCCCTGGTAACAGTTTCATAAAGCTGTTCTTCACCTGACATGGAGTAAACTAACTGTCCGTATCCCCTGGTAACAGTTTCATAAAGCTGTTCTACACCTGACATGGAGTAAACTAACTGTCCGTAACCCCTGGTAACAGTTTCATAAAGCTGTTCTTCACCTGACATGGAGTAAACTAACTGTCCGTATCCCCTGGTAACAGTTTCATAAAGCTGCTCTTCACCTGACATGGACTAAATGATGTGTAAACTGGGAAGACGACTTCTGTATTTGGACGCCAGGTGTTCACGGAGTAAGAAACGATTAGACAGGTCTGACTGGTTTGTGCTTCATAACAAGACCCCGTCTTCCTCCTCTTCACTTTGTGTTGCTCTTCCAGGAAGGCCTTTCTCTATTGAGCAAACGGTCCATCCGTCTTCTGTTGGCCTCAGTGTTTTTCACTGGGAATCAGTTCAACTGTAGTAGTCTCTCTCTCTGCAAGCAGCCGACGCGTAGTCTCTCTCTCTGCAAGCAGCCGACGCACTCAAGCTTTACTAAAGAAAACCACTGACTCTTCACAACGTTCCTGACTGCTGTTATGTCGTTATATATGGTGTAATAATAATTCATAATAAGTATTGCCTGCTTGCTGACAGGGTGTGTGTGTGTGTGTGTGTGTGTGTGTGTGTGTAATATACTGTACATTATTGCTAATCCATGATTAATCATCATCATTACTATTGTCTCTAGTCTCAGCTCATTTATGGAATCTGTAATTGCTTTGGCTGGTCTGTTACCAGGGGATACGGACAGTTAGTCTCTCTCAGCTCAGCTCATTTAGGTAAATGTGTAATTGCTTTGGCTTCACACCTGAGAGGCTTTCTGTAATAATATACACGATGCATCCCAAATGACACCCTGTTCCTTTGTAGTACACAGCTTTAGACCAGGGCCCATAGGGACTATTTTGGGGAATAGTCTGTCATTTGGGACAAAGATACAGTGACTAAACTGCTGTGAATAACGAGGCTATTTTCTCCTAGATATTGACTTTATAGCATTGTCAGTTTTGTTCTATGAATTAATGACACACTAAAGTCAGCCGATACATGATGAGAAACGGTCAGCCTTATGATAATGAAGAAGGATGTTCAAAATGATTTGGTAAAAACATCTCAGTCAGTCCCAGATGAAGATCTGGATGCTTATGAACCACTAACAATTCAAGTGACCTTTTAAAAGACAAAAAACAAACAACAGGAAATATACATCTTAAAGATTTACAAACATCTGACTAAAATATCCTGAACAAAGCTGAGAGACAGTCATCAAATTGGAGTGTTGTAAATACTAAAGTCCATTAGCTTCCTTTTAAACTGTTAGAAGGTAATGGTTTCTCTTCTCTACTGACTGTTAGAAGCTAATGGTTTCTCTTCTCTATTGACTGTTAGAAGGAAGCTAATGGTTTCTCTTCTCTACTGACTGTTAGAAGGAAGCTAATGGTTTCTCTTCTCTACTGACTGTTAGAAGGAAGCTAATGGTTTCTCTTCTCTACTGACTGTTAGAAGGAAGCTAATGGTTTCTCTTCTCTACTGACTGTTAGAAGGAAGCTAATGGTTTCTCTTCTCTACTGACTGTTAGAAGCTAATGGTTTCTCTTCTCTACTGACTGTTAGAAGCTAATGGTTTCTCTTCTCTACTGACTGTTAGAAGGAAGCTAATGGTTTCTCTTCTCTACAGACTGTTAGAAGCTAATGGTTTCTCTTCTCTACTGACTGTTAGAAGCTAATGGTTTCTCTTCTCTACTGACTGTTAGAAGAAAGCTAATGGTTTCTCTTCTCTACTGACTGTTAGAAGAAAGCTAATGGTTTCTCTTCTCTACTGACTGTTAGAAGAAAGCTAATGGTTTCTCTTCTCTACTGACTGTTAGAAGGAAGCTAATGGTTTCTCTTCTCTACTGACTGTTAGAAGCTAATGGTTTTCCGTCCCTACTGACTGTTAGAAGCTAATGGTTTCTCTTCTCTACTGACTGTTAGAAGGAAGCTAATGGTTTCTCTTCTCTACTGACTGTTAGAAGGAAGCTAATGGTTTTCCGTCCCTACTGACTGTTAGAAGCTAATGGTTTCTCTTCTCTACTGACTGTTAGAAGGAAGCTAATGGTTTCTCTTCTCTACAGACTGTTAGAAGGAAGCTAATGGTTTCTCTTCTCTACAGACTGTTAGAAGGAAGCTAATGGTTGTCTGTCTCTACTGACTGTTAGAAGGAATCTAATGGTTTCTCTTCTCTACTGACTGTTAGAAGGAAGCTAATGGTTTCTCTTCTCTACTGACTGTTAGAAGGAAGCTAATGGTTTCTCTTCTCTACTGACTGTTAGAAGGAAGCTAATGGTTTCTCTTCTCTACTGACTGTTAGAAGGAAGCTAATGGTTTATCTTCTCTACTGACTGTTAGAAGGAAGCTAATGGTTGTCCGTCTCCACTGACTGTTAGAAGGAAGCTAATGGTTGTCCGTCTCTACTGACTGTTAGAAGGAAGCTAATGGTTGTCCGTCTCTACTGACTGTTAGAAGGAAGCTAATGGTTTTCCGTCTCCACTGACTGTTAGAAGGAAGCTAATGGTTTTCCGTCTCTACTGACTGTTAGAAGCTAATGGTTTCTCTTCTCTACTGACTGTTAGAAGGAAGCTAATGGTTTCTCTTCTCTACTGACTGTTAGAAGGAAGCTAATGGTTGTCTGTCTCTACTGACTGTTAGAAGGAAGCTAATGGTTTTCCGTCTCTACTGACTGTTAGAAGGAAGCTAATGGTTTTCCGTCTCTACTGACTGTTAGAAGGAAGCTAATGGTTTCTCTTCTCTACTGACTGTTAGAAGGAATGGCTAACTGTTGGTTGTTTCTCTTCTCTACTGACTGTTAGAAGGAAGCTAATGGTTGTTTCTCTTCTCTACTGACTGTTAGAAGGAAGCTAATGGCTTGTCCTTCTCTACTGACTGTTAGAAGGAAGCTAATGGATTTCCGTCTCTACTGACTGTTAGAAGGAAGCTAATGGTTTTCCGTCTCCACTGACTGTTAGAAGGAAGCTAATGGTTTTGACCGTCTCTACTGACTGTTAGAAGGAAGCTAATGGTTTTCCGTTTCTCTCCACTGACTGTTAGAAGGAAGCTAATGGTTGTCCGTCTCTACTGACTGTTAGAAGGAAGCTAATGGTTGTCCGTCTCTACTGACTGTTAGAAGGAAGCTAATGGTTGTCCGTCTCTACTGACTGTTAGAAGGAAGCTAATGGTTGTCCGTCTCTACTGACTGTTAGAAGGAAGCTAATGGTTTTCCGTCTCCACTGACTGTTAGAAGGAAGCTAATGGTTGTCCGTCTCCACTGACTGTTAGAAGGAAGCTAATGGTTGTCCGTCTCTACTGACTGTTAGAAGGAAGCTAATGGATTTCCGTCTCTACTGACTGTTAGAAGGAAGCTAATGGTTTTCCGTCTCTACTGACTGTTAGAAGGAAGCTAATGGTTGTCCGTCTCTACTGACTGTTAGAAGGAAGCTAATGGTTGTCCGTCTCTACTGACTGTTAGAAGGAAGCTAATGGTTGTCCGTCTCCACTGACTGTTAGAAGGAAGCTAATGGTTGTCCGTCTCTACTGACTGTTAGAAGGAAGCTAATGGTTGTCCGTCTCTACTGACTGTTAGAAGGAAGCTAATGGATTTCCGTCTCCACTGACTGTTAGAAGGAAGCTAATGGTTTTCCGTCTCTACTGACTGTTAGAAGGAAGCTAATGGTTTTCCGTCTCTACTGACTGTTAGAAGGAAGCTAATGGTTGTCCGTCTCTACTGACTGTTAGAAGGAAGCTAATGGATTTCCGTCTCTACTGAATGTTAGAAGGAAGCTAATGGTTTTCCGTCTCTACTGACTGTTAGAAGGAAGCTAATGGTTGTCCGTCTCCACAGTCAGTAGAGAAGGGAAAGGCTGAATGTGAACCTTACCTTTTCTCCAAAATGGAGTCCTGGCTGGTAGTTCCGTTGACAACCTTCTCTCCGACTTCAGGTACAATCCATTTGGCAAACAATATCCATTATATCCTCAGAGCCCAGTTACTCCACGTTTGTTCACCCACCCAGGTAGTTGTTTCGGTAGATTTAGGCCTTTTGGTGTTGACAATAATATTCCCAGAATTGTGTATCCAAAATAATGTATATGTCACAGGTGTCTCTCCTGTGTACTTTGTTCTCTAGTCTGAAAGGTAAAAACCATTCACATGCCCTGCGCAGGCGTTCTGCCTGTGTGTGCCAGGTGTCCTTGCCCTGGATCATAAAGCAGGTATTCATTACAAGGTGACACAGAGGGGTAGTACACTAAAAAGCAGTCTTATCTCTGGCTTAGACACTCTGCAAATAGAACACTGTCCATACAGATATACAGTCCTGTCCATACAGATATACAGTCCATACAGATATACAGTCCATACAGATATACAGTCCATACAGATATACAGTCCATACAGATATACAGTCCATACAGATATACAGTACAGTACTGTCCATACAGATATACAGTACAGTCCATACAGATATACAGTACGTCCATACAGATATACAGTACGTCCATACAGATATACAGTACTGTCCATACAGATATACAGTACTGTCCATACAGATATACAGTACTGTCCATACAGATATACAGTACAGTCCATACAGATATACAGTACAGTCCATACAGATATACAGTACAGTCCATACAGATATACAGTACGTCCATACAGATATACAGTACGTCCATACAGATATACAGTAGTCCATACAGATATACAGTACTGTCCATACAGATATACAGTAGTCCATACAGATATACAGTACAGTACTGTCCATACAGATATACAGTACTGTCCATACAGATATACAGTAGTCCATACAGATATACAGTACAGTACTGTCCATACAGATATACAGTACTGTCCATACAGATATACAGTACAGTCCATACAGATATACAGTACTGTCCATACAGATATACAGTACGTCCATACAGATATACAGTACTCAGCCAGTACAGTCCGTAAATGTACAGTACTGTCCATACATATGTACAGTACTGTCCATACAAATGTACAGTACTGTCCATACATATGTACAGTACTGTCCATTAAAATGTACAGTACTGTACATACAAATGTACAGTACTGTCCATACTGTTCCTATGGGCAGTCATTGAAAATAAGAATTTGTTCTTAACTGACTTTCCTAGTTAAATAAAGGTAAAATAAATAAATAAAAACTATAAACAATTAATGAACATGCACCTGTGGAATAGTTGTTAAGACACAAACAGCTTACAGACGGTAGGCAATTAAGGTATAGTTATGAAAACTTAGGACACTAAAGGCCTTTCTACTGACTCTGAAAAACACCGATCTGCATGAACATGCCTTAGGCATTCTGCAAGGTGGCATGAGGACTGCGGATGTGGCCAGGGCAATACATTGCCATGTCTGTACTGTGAGTCGCCTAAGACTGCGCTATAGGGAGACAGGACGGACAGCTGATCGTCCTCGAAGTGGCAGACCACGTGTAACAACACCTGCACAGGATCGGTACATCCGATTGCGGGACAGGTACAGGATGGCAACAACACTGCCCGGGTTACACCAGGAATGTACAATCCTTCCATCACTGCTCAGGCTCTCTGCAATAGGCTGAGAGAGGCTGGACTGAGGGCTTGCAGGCCTGTTGTCAGGCAGGTCCTCACCAGATATCACAGGGAACAACGTCGCCTATGCTCTTGATGTTGCAGCTGTAGAACCTTGAAGATCTGAGGACCCATACCAAATCTTTCTAGTTTCCTGAGGGGGAATAGGCTTTGTCGTGTCCTCTTCAAGACTGGTCCAAACACACCAAGACATTCTAGTTTGTTGGTGAAGGAACTTGAAGCTCTCAACCTGCTCCACTACAGCCCCGTCAATAATATAATAATAATAAATATAATAATAATAATAATATAATATAAAATGAGAACGGGGGCGTGCTCGGTCCTCTTTTTCCTGTTGCCCACAATCATCTTCTCTGTCTTGATTGCGTTGACGGATAGATTGTTATTCTGGCATCACACGGCCAGGTCTCTGACCTCCTCCCTATCGGCTGTCTCGTCGTTGTTCAGACCTACCACTGTTGTCGTCTGCAAACTTAATGAAGGTGTTGGAGTTGTGCCTGGCCACGAGGTCGTGGGTGAACAGGGAGTACAGGAAGGGACTGAGCACACACCCCTGAGGGGCTCCAGTGTTGAGGATCAGCATAGCGGATGTGTTGCTACCTACCCTCACCACCTGGGGTCGGCCCGTCAGGAAGTACAGGATCCAGTTGCAGAGGGAGATGTTAAGTCCCAGGATCCTTCGCTTAGTGATGAGCTTTGAGGGCACAGTGTTTAACACTGAGCTGTAGTCAATGAATAGCATTCTCACATAGGTGTTCCTTTTGTCCGGGTGGGAAAGGGCAGTGTGGCGTGCAAAAGAGACTGTGGATCTGTTGGGGCGGTATGCAAATTGAAGTGGGTCTAGAGTTTCTGGGATAACGGAGTTAATGTGAGCCATTACCAGCCTTTCAAAGCACTTCATGGCTACGGATGTAAGTGCTACGGGTCTGTAGTAATTTAGGCAGGTTGCCTTTGGGGACTATGGCGGTCTGCCTTGACTCATTTTGGGTCTTGTTTCTAGTAAACCAACGTAGCAGGTGTAGAAAGACACCTGAACGGCGTCCCTACCTCTTCATGGGGACCAGAAGTTAGGTTGAAGGGGAGCAGATGGAGAGCTGTCTCTGCCAAGACCTTTCCACTCGTTTCCACTTGAGAACACTGGGACGACAATACAGTCATTTCTCAGTACACAGTCTACGTCAGAGCCCAGAGTCATATTTCAGTACAGTGGTTCCTGTTCCCTAGACCAGTGGTTCCTATTCCCTAGACCAGCGGTTCCTATTCCCTAGACCAGCGGTTCCTATTCCCTAGACCAGCGGTTCCTATTCCCTAGACCTGTGGTTCCTATTCCCTAGACCTGTGGTTCCTATTCCCTAGACCAGTGGTTCCTATTCCCTAGACCAGTGGTTCCTATTCCCTAGACCAGTGGTGCCCATCCAGGGCTACTAGGATCCCTAGGGGGAACTTGGCCTATCCACAGGGGGTACATGAGAAGGCTCATGATGAGACCATAGGGTTACTGCTAAAAAGCACACGAGTGGGTACTACAGGTGTACTCTGGGAAGAGCAAAATTCCGTTGGTGGTACAGTAACCGAAAAAGGTTGGGAACCACTGCCCTATAGAGTGCACTACTGTTGACCAGAGCCCAACATGCATGTACCCTAGTCAAAAGCAGTGCACTATATAGGGAATAGGGTTCTGGTCTAAAGTAGTGCATTATATAGGGAATAGGGCTCTGGTCTAAAGTAGTGCACTATATAGGGGATAGGGCTCTGGTCTAAAGTAGTGCACTATATAGGGAATAGGGCTCTGGTCTAAAGTAGTGCACTATATAAGGAATAGGGCTCAGGTCTAAAGTAGTGCACTATATAGGGAATAGGTTACCATTTGTGATGCACAACATGGGTATTGAACCAGGAAGTATTTTATATGCAGTATAATTGTGTTCAGTCCAAGATAATAAAGTTTATAGTGTTGAATCTATACTGCAGAGGAGGCTGGTGGGAGGAGATATAGGAGTGTTGAATCTATACTGCAGAGGAGGCTGGTGGGAGGAGACATAGGAGTGTTGAATCTATACTGCAGAGGAGGCTGATGGGAGGAGATATAGGAGTGTTGAATCTATACTGATGAACTCTGTGATTGTGAAAGACGACAACAAATTGACATTTTTAAATGCAATAGAATTGCAAAACATATTGAAACAGTAACATCGTCAAAACTACTGTATTGAAAGGACGTCATTTCACCAAGATTTACAATCCAGTTGAAAGCCCAGAGACGTGGCAGGAAGAAGAACCATTAGCAGGAAGTTACCCTACTTTTATAAGACAACGCTTGGACAACGTGCAGAATGTACTGAACAGATCTATTTGTATTACGCAGTAGAATTGTGTCCTGACAATTTTACCCTTAAATGTGTCATCATATGTACACTGACTGAGTGTGTTTGGGACAACCGACTTCATGTTCACAAACAGAGACACGTTGGTTCCAGAGGTATACCATTTTTTATTCAGTGTGTTCCAGAAAGGCACTAAAATAAATTGAGGAAAGCTTGGAGTTGGAATGTTAACAGAGGACTTGGAGGGATGGAAGGATGGAAAACCAGGAGAAGGTATATAGATTGGAACGTTTTTTAGACCACACACACGCACACACACCACACGTACACACACCACAACGACACACACACACACCACACGTACACACACACATGACGACACAGCTACATACTTCTAACTAAAGGGTTGGTAAAGAACTAAAAAGCCAGAGAGAATGTTCTTCATCATCATCATCGATGTGTTTTCTAAAACCTTCAAAACATTTGTCCAGATTCTTCTAAAGTCCTTGTATTGGACAGAACCCAACAGAATCCTCCAGAATCTGCTCCCAAATGGCACCTATTCTCTACATCACGGGTCCCAAACATACGGGGCGTCGGAGTATCACGGGACCTTCCGATCTAAAACGAAGCGTCACTCCGCAATGCATTAGGCTAGAAACAAGTAGTAAAATAACAAAGAGGAAGACGCGACTCGGATGCACATGGGGAATGTATTTGCTTTGTCTCTATGACATCGAGAAGCTGAGCTTACGACCTTCTAAAGTCGAGGAGTCAAAAGAAATTGGACTTCACTTGCGGAGTAATCTTATACAATCTGTGACTCCGTCGCTATCAATTGATCAAATCACTTCCTGTAAAATATAATTTGCATAATTAAATTGAATCACTTCCTGTCACATATAATTTGCATAATTAAATTGAATCACTTCCTGTAAAAATATAATTTGCATAATTAAATTGAAGGTTCATATAAATTATCGTAATAAAACATTTGGTAGCGGAAAACATTTGGGGAAATCAGGTCTAGACTATTTATTTCTATTATTATTGTTATCATCATCATGGAGGCTCCTGAGTGGCGCAGCTGTTTAAGGTACTGCATCTCAGTGCTACAGGAATCACTACAGACCCTGGTTCGATTCCAGGCTGTATCACAACCAGGCGTGATTGGGAGTACCATAGGGTGGAGCACAATTGGCCCCGCGTCGTCAGGCATCGTCAGGGTTAGGGGGGTTTGGCCTTGGTAGGCCGTCATTGTAAATAAGAATTGGTTCTTAACTGACTTGCCAAGTTAAATAAAAGGTTAAATAAATTGCCTACCTAAAACAAGTCATGAGACATTTTCCTAGGTCCCTAAAAAGAAACAAAATGAAGCTGGTGTTGTATTTAACAAAGGCAATCTCAATAAAAAAATAATGAAGCACGTTTGGGAACCCCTGCTGTGCATACTGCACCACTACAGTAGTTAACTATATAGGGAATAGGGTGCCATTTGTGACTCAGCCTTGTAGTGTGGACAGAAGAGCTCATTCAGCGTTTCTTACATGTAATAACGGAGTCACATACAGCAGCAGCGTGGTCGTCACCATAGTTACGGTCCTCTGGTTTTAAATACGGACTGGAGATAGATGGATAGAATAACCACAGATGGCTGGATGGACGGAGCGCCTCGATTTACACTTGTTCTGTGTCCCAAATGGCACCCTATTCCATATTTAGTGCACTACTTTTGACCAGGGCTCATAGGGGCCACAAGTCGTGCACTACAGTGAACAGGGTGCCATTTTGGAAGCAACCGTTGGGTTTAGAGCACTTCCTCTCTGTTCCAATATGCATTCTAGCAGACCAATCAGAATGACAAGCAAAGGTCATGTTCCAGACAGACTGACTGAACTACCAATCCACTTACATCCTGAATAACTACTCACTGTTATTGGTAGACCAGTCAGTCTGAACTACCAATC